>NC_136492.1:45208682-45466182 GCF_053919585.1 Euprymna scolopes
CAACGTTTAAACAGTTTTGTAAGTATGGGCGCTAGTTCAGGTTGAAGTTTTTTGAGTACTATAATTGGAATACCGTCAGGGCCAGTTGCTTTACTCGAATCAAGGTTTTTGATTAGCTTCGCAACATCACGTACAGATATACGAATATCACATAGCGTGTTTTCTGATACAGGAGGAAATATTGGGGGTTGGCGGTCTTGGTCACAAAGAGTAGAATTAGCTGCAAAGTTCTTGACAATATATATGTGTATATATATGTATATATATATATATATATATGTATATATATATGTGTATATATGTGTATATATATATATATGTATATATATATGTATTTATATATGTATGTGTATATATATATATGTGTATATATATGTATATATATATTCATATATATATGTATAAATATGAATAATCTTTATTTTCTTGTAATTATCCAGCCCCTTTAAGAATACTTTAGGATAGGCACTGCTTGGGAAGTGTAAACTTTGAGGCACTCAACTACTGAATTACTCTTTATACAATACTTACTTGTCCTGTTCGTCAAGATCAAAGTGTAGTATCTTTTTTTTTTTTTCCCCACCCTCGACACAAGTTAATCATTGTACCATTTTTATTGTTATCTTGTTTTGTTTTTACACGTCAATAAAATTTTTTTTAAAAAAATTGGGAGTTTAGTAGGATGTCCCCCAGTATGAAAGGGTGAATGTGGTATTATGGTGAAAGATACTAGCTGGGAGAAACTTTTGATTTTGTTTAGTTTTGGAGTGACAAGGATGACCAACGACACCCACAATCCCCCCTTTTTAGTTGGCCATGTGCCTAAGTTTTTTTGTTCATTTTCAATGTATCTCAAAGTGTAGTATCTGTTCTTCAGATGCTGCACTTCCATTTCTTGTTCTCTCTCGGTGAAGGAGCAGTCCTTCACGACTGAGACAATTTTTTATTTTTGTACCTTTTCTTCACGTTAAAAAACGACCCTGGTGTCTAACTCTGTCCTGTGGGGAGGCATTGTAAATAGGTATAGTTTATACAACGTTCACAACTTCCGTAGTTCAAATACTCTAGATTGCCTAATGTCTTCGCCTGTGTTTAGCGTTTATTAATCATTAATTTTCTTCATTCTCCTGGCAATTGTTTGATGGCTCAGAGCAAATGCTTTACAAATAGAATCAAAAGTGGCTTCCTGGCTGAGTTTGAATCTCCCGATTGGCCGGAATTGTCACCTACTGAACTGATGACTGAGTTAGCATCAAACACTAGTGTGTTGGGGTAAATGAATAATTTATCTATATATACTAGTAAAAGTACCCATCGTTGACTGGGTTCAAAAACAGCCTACAGAAAATGGACTCTGATTTCTGAAAGTATGATAGGTTATGAAAATGAAGGGTTATAAAGAGATAGGTTCGAATTTGGGGATATCAAAACCAAGCAAAATATGATGAAAGTAAAAATAAAATAGATAAACCCCATAATTTATTATACCATACCTGTTCACACTGAAACACTTATCACAATATTCTGTGGATCTATATTAAAAAAAACATTGTTAAACTTTGTGACATATTTTCATTCTATGGAGGTCAGGTGCAAACGGACACCTCATAATTTGATTATACCATATTTCTTCAAACTGAAACAATTATCAAAGTATACTTAAGCAGATAGATATGAAAAGTCTTTATTAAAGTTTGTGTCTATTTCCATTCTTTGGAGGTCAAGCGCGAACGCAGACCCCACAATTTTATCATACCATCCCTATTTAAGTTAAAACATACTTATCAAAGTATTCTTATGTACATCTATATCAAAAACATTTATAAACGTTTTTTTTTAATTTTTAAATTTTTTATTTCCATACTTTGTGGACCAGGCGCGAACACAGACCCCACAATTTTAATGAATCATCATTATGCCAGATCAAACATACCCATTCCTGTGTCTCGATACATTTTCTATCATTATATGTGATCAGTTTTCTATAATAGTAAACCATATTGGAGCCTATTCGTGACCAGACACACACAGAGACGTTCAGCTATATATATATATATATATATATATATATATATATATATATATATATATATCGTTATTGTCCACATAGATGATCTATGATCTTTTGTGTAATGGGTTGTCTCCTTTCTGTTTTAAAGGATAATATCATCTTGTTATTACTTTAGCGGTTATGAAACGATAAAGAATCTTCTCAATGTCTGCAATCTATTTTATCGATGACATCGTTCCATTATGAAATGATAAAATCTTACTGATGTCTTCCACCTGTTTTATTGGATAATATGTCAACAAAGTATGGACAGAGATGATAAGTTTTAGTAGTATACTGAACCCTACCGTTCTAAATGTTTCGTCATATATATATGTGTGTGTGTGTGTGTGTGTGTGTGTGTGTGTGGTGTAATATAATACCTTTGAAATTCCAAAATCAGTTATTACATTTCAAAAGGAAAATTGTTAAAATATTGTTTCATTTGCAACTAACAAGTCAACAAAATTATGTCTTTGTCGCACTTTTAGTGGCTTATTCATCAGATATATTTCTTAAAAAAAAAAAAATAGGAAGAAACATTATTTGGACAATTTACATGGTTCAGATAATCGACACACATCGCCAACATTCTTGTTGTCAACATAGACGACCTGTGACCCAAAGTTATTTATATTCTTTGTTTTAATGGATGGTATCCTTTTGTTACTCGTGCATTTAGGGCATCATAAAGGATATTTTTCTGGAGTTTTCAGACTGTTTTAGGCGATGATAGTATCTCTTTGCAATGTTATAAAGAATTTTCCTCGTGTCTTCTAACTCTGTTTAAATGAATGGCATCTTCTATTGTATGCAAACAGACCACAAGCAAAATCCACATAAGTTCTGATGTAGTTGATAAGGGATGATAAGATTGTCAATTGGCTGATGAACAATACCATAAGAGGATTGGAAACGATTGGTGAAATGAGCAAAATATGATTCTTTAAAAGGTCGACTTAACAAGCATTCATTGACATTGAATTTGACAACGTCTATGTTGCAGTTAACAGGGAAGCAGTCCCATGTTGTGTTCCATAGATGAGGAATTCTAAGGAAAAAACTTTGTTCATGGAAATTCTGTTTGGTTTTAGGTACACAGAGGGAGAAAAGAAAGCTTTTCGCTGTGGTCCTAGGTAGGCGAGTTTTTGCTGTGAATGTTTACAGGGAACCTATAATGACAATAGCAATAGAGTAGAGAAAGACCAATAACGGCTCTTCTGTGAGAGAGGAGCTGTAGAGAAGAGATCATTCTCTGCTGGATTGTGAAATCGATTTTGTACTCTATCAAAACAAGGAGGAGTGCCCCAAGCAGCACTTCCTCAGATATGACAGTAGTATTCCATCTTAGGATATATCTGCCTCTTAGACACGTAGGTGAATGAGATATTTTCTGAGGCGTTAAAATGACTACATCATTTTTCCAACAACCTTGGCAACAGATTTGATATAGGAATATGCGCTTTTAGTTATCATCACATACATATATATTCTTGAAGTAATGATCAAAATATGTGCACGTTTAAGATATGTTGCTTTTGTAACTCTCTCTCTCATATATAATTTCCAAGAACAATATATATTAATTCTTAATAAAACTGCTTTTGGTTGACTTACTAATAAAGTAAACATAAAAATTAGATTGAAAAACGTTTTTATCATGATGGCTACATGTTATTGATATTTATTTGAAGTTTATGGTTCTTGTTTATGCTTTTAGCTAAATTATGTAAAACTTTAAAAGTTGGCTGTCAATATTTTCAATTAGATTTTATCCATTTTCTTTGGACATTTATAGAATTTTAAATATATATTTTTTTTTAATTGACGTAATTGAAGCTACAAAGGCATAATCCAATCAATTAAAGATCAATGTTAGCATTCAAGTCCTTGATATTTTTCTTTTAAATAGTAATTATAACAATGTAATAACCCGGATATATATATATATATATATATATATATATATATATATATATATAATCACAGAATAATTAGAAATAAATGGAAATGTTTCTCTTGTAACATTTTATAGGGAAGAAAAGAGTACTCGCACACACACATATATATATATTCGCCCGGAATAAGAGTACAGAATGTGCCAAATAGTTTCTGAGTTGAATAGTAATCCCCCTACATCAAAGTGGCACTGTGCCTTGTTTGGGGTGAAAATGCAATTAAAAAAACAAAGATGTTTTTCATGTGAGAAATTGAGTATAGATGTTTATTACAAATGCCGCCATGTATGTTTATGCATATGTAAATGCAATAGGAAGGAAGTTGTGTGTGTATTAACATGCCTTTGTTTTGTTAGAGAGAATGCACATTTGTTTGTTGCGCTTTTATGTGTGTGCCTCGTTGGGGTACAGAAGTTTATGAAAGTCTCTTTTGATATGTGCGCTATTTGTCAAAAATGTGTTGCAACATACACAGGTGTATAAGAAAAGGCTCAAAGAGTAAGAAAGATATTGTGTTGTAATTTTTATACTGTCAGTACTGTCTCTGATTGTCTGGAATAAACTACTGATTGGAGTTTTTTTTCTAATGGAGAATTGATACATTTACTGAAATACTACACTCAATGACACCATGACCTTAGGAGCAATAAAGCTGATAATTCTCTCTTTCAAAGACACTTCACAAGAAATCAAGTATATTTTTTTATGTATATTTAACGAATACTTAATTTTTCACATAAAAATTGGGAAAATTCAACATTTAATTTCGTAGTGGAAAAAAGATTCAATAAAAAAACTAATGCATAAACCACCTGTTGCCAAAATAGCTTGTATCCGTCTTTAGTGTAAGTAAAATCTGCTAGAAAAGATTTGTCCTGCCTTGATAGGGTTCAAAATAGACTTCGTGGCCTGGTGGGAGATGTCCTTTTCTCTTCGCTGCAACCTCTATCTCACAGAAGAGATGTTGCGAGTTTGTCTCTGCTTTATCGTTATTTTCATGGAAAGTGTTCAACTGAGCTTCAATCTATGGTTCCCCCTCGCCAAACTTTCACAAGAAACACTAGACTAGCTGAAAACATTATCAATAATTTTCCCCACTCTTTATCTGTAAACATAGATTCCATGATCAAAGCTTCTTTCTTAGAACTGCACGCCTGTGGAATTGTCTTCCGTTTTCCTGCTTTCCAGCTGTCTATAATATGGTTGTCTTCACGTCCAACGTGAACAAGTTTCTGATGAGCCGTTCCACTTAAGTTAACAAATTTACCGAACTTCCATTACTATTGATTACTATATTGTCCTTTTGACTACTCTACACTCTTTAACCCTTATCCTTGAGTGGCCTATCGGTCTTGATAAGTGGTGACGCCTATGTAAAAAAAAAACAAAAAAACTTTGATATTTTGAACTTTTAATTTGACGAATAATTTAATTATCGATAATGTTATTTATTTAATGATATGAAACAATATATTATTGCTTGCATTCTAATAAAAGATTTACTGATTTAAATTTATTCTTTTTGTGTTATTATTACATTTTAAAATAAGAAAATATTTCTTTCCAGTTGAGATGCAGAAGCACAAGATGTAAGAAATTTGCTATAAGCGAGTATTTCAGCTAGTTTATATATCTTTTTCTTTATTTTGTAGCTTTTAAACATTCTTTTAAGATTATATGCTTAAATTGTAGAATTTTTCATTTGATAGAATGTAAAGCCCATTTAAATTCGTATTCTCTTAAGATGATTCTAATTTCTCTTTACCTCTTGCATATTAATCAAAAAATTTTTAATTTATTTTTATATTAAAAATCTATTTTAGATAAGAGTTTTTATGCAACGCTCTTGCACTATTGAGACAAAGAAAACGATATGTGTAAGCTACTCTGAAGACTTGATTAGAAAATATTTCACAAATGTATAAAAAAAATTCTATGTAACTTTTCATATTATTTTATTAAAAAAAAGCACTCTTTTGTTGCAAGAGATAGAAAATAGTTTTAAATGTGCAAATCTTTCTTAATTTTGTTTCTTTAATTTTTATCAAACTATTGATCTATGTTACTTTTTGACATCATCTTGTTGGGAACATTTGATTTCTTCTTTTCATAACATAGCATGCATCATGTTACCAAATCAGGCTGTCTTAAGATATTGGCTTCCAAACTTAAAATGCACTAAATATTGATGTTTCTTTTCCCTTCTCTTTGCAAAACTCAACCATGTTCTACAAAGTAATAAACGCAAACAATTTTCCTCTACAAAACAACCTAACCGAACACCATGAATAAATAGTTAGATATATAGAACTTGAAGCATAAAAACTTTTCTAAAATGATGTGAGCCGGCATTAAATATCCTGAAAAGGATTGATATACTGAAAAACAAAATGACCAAACTAACATAGCATAAGATTGAAGCTTTTACATATTCTATTCAACAAGTTTATGGTGGCCAGACATTGGCTGATATGATTAGAGAGACAGCTCTCTCCTGCTTCATTAAAGCTCACTGATGCAAAGAGGACGTTTCTCATTCTCAAATGACAAGACCGTCACGGGCGTTATTATTAAAATCTTGGAGTCTAATTTTACTCTTTGTTATGTAAAAATGTGTGTGTGTGTGTATATATATATATATATATATATATATATATATATATATATATATATATATATATATTTGAGCAAATTTAAATAGAAAATGTGATCTAAAAATGTTATATTTGAAACGAACTAACTAGATTAGTTATGTTAATGTTTTGGAGGATATAATTAAAATTCAAATTAAAACAACGTTTCTATATGAAGTCTCATGTTTGATGTTTATATTATATTCGATGTATAGTCCTAAATTATTGAATTTTGTCGTAACTGGGTATTTTACATTAACGTTTAGGCTAGCCTTTTACTGAATTGTGACCATGTATTCTCTTATTTCAACGATGGTATTTCAAATTATATAGAGCAGACATTGTTAAACACCATAGAATTCTATTTAGCTAAATCCTTTTTTTTCCAATTTTTATCAATCTTTGTTATTTCATAATGAAAAAGATTAATAAAAGTTTCAAATGTATTATAAGTATTTTCGATTCTTTGATGAATCCTCTTTAGGTAACATATCTAAATAAATAGATGCTATTTTTTCTATCATAAATACAATAATATACAAACGAGCTGTGTTAATGCAATTCTATAATACAACTTAGAATTTTATAATACCGTAAACTTCAAACCTTAATTGCGTATTTATTTTATAAACTACTATTTAACATTGTTATATTTCCTTATATATATATAATATATACTAGCAAAAGTACCCGTCGTTGACTGGGTTCAAAAACAGCCTACAGAAAATGAACTCTGATTTATAAAAGTATGATAGGTTATGAAAAGGAAGGGTTGTAAATTTGGGTTGAATTTGGGGGTATCAAAACCCAAGCAAAATATGATGAAAGTAAAAATAAAATAGATACACCCCATAATTTATTATACCATACCTGTTCACACAAACTCTTATCACAATATTCTGTGGATCTATATTAAAAAATTTTGTTAAACTTCGTGACATATTTCCATTCTATGGAGGTCAGGTGCGAACGAACACCTCATAATTTTATTGTACCATATTTGTTTAAACTGAAACATAATTGTCAAAGTATACTTACGCAAATAGATATGAAAAGTCTTTATTAAAGTTTGAGCTTATTTTCATTCTATGGAGGCCAGGCGCGAACGCAGACCCCACAATTTTATACCATCTCTATTTAAGTTAAAACATACTTATCAAAGTATTCTTATGTACATCTATATCAAAAACCCTTGTAAACTTTTTTTTTTAATTTTTAAACTTTTTATTTCCATACTTTGTGGACCAGGCTCGTACGCAGACCCCACAATTTTAATGAACCACCGTTCTGCTAGATCAAACATACCCATTCCTGTGTCTCGATACATCTTCTATCATATGTAATGTTTTTTAAATATTCAACCATATAGGAACCTATTTGTGACCACACACACACATTCAGCTTTATATTATAGATATATATATACAGTATATTCGTTGATATTAAAGCATCTTATGTCATTGGGATGCTAAGAACAGATACTACACTTTCATGTTTGATGACTAGATATTTTTAAATGAATACTAAAAAAAATGATTTAATCCATTATCATTGCATTACCTTATCTTTTTGAAGAGGGTGAGGTAATCGTTCCAGGTATTTCATCCTCTTTTGAGGAAGGATGTAACATATGTTCTGTTTTTATGAGACTATTTTCCAAGGGAATGCTTTCCCTTTTTCGTTGCAGGGGAGGTCGGGTGAGTAGTATTAAAGTGTCTTTTTTGTCGCTATGACACTACCCAGGAATTACTTTCTCCTTGTATGGGTCCGAGCCTTCCAGGTATTTTCTATTTCTTATGGTACCATCCTTTCATGATCATTTTTCATTTTTTTGCAGAGGGAGGTAAAGGATATTATCTGTTCTGTTTTTATATCCTCCTCCCATGCATTAACTCCTCCTTTCTATAGGGTGGCGTTCATCATAATACCATTTTTTCAGTCATTATCTCCTTATTTGGAAGTCAGTGTTGTACATGTTCATTCACCATGATTTCATCCTCCTAGGCTAGCAAAAATAATAAGTATAAGATTATAGAAATTAATAAATAAGAATAGAAATATTAATAAGGAGTTCAGGACTCAAATCAACAGTACAGGGGTTTTCATTAATTTGCAGAAAATTATAGATGTTAAAAAATAGAAATTTACCAAAACTTATTTCAATTAATGTCACTTTACCTGCTCCTCAATGCTGATTATCTTATTAATTCCCATCCTAAAAAATGAATAGTATAAACAAAATAATGAATAGTACTTTCAAAAACAAAACAAAAACTAATAATAAAATCACTATGATGTTATTGACTGGGTACAAAAGTGCATTACAGAAATAAACATGGCCGTCACTTAAATGTCTACTTTCCACTTCTCTACACAATACACCATCGTTTTCTTTTTTTCTTTTTTCTTCAGCAATTGCAAATTTTGAAAATGGAGATCAACAAGAAAAAGGTGGAACTTGAAAAGAAGAAATTTTTTAGCCAAAGTGAGAAAGAGAATTGTAAGCAATTGGAAGACAAAATTGTTGTATTTGAAAAAGAATCCGCAGAATTTCGTATTAAACTTCAAGAAGCAGAAACCCAAAAGAACAACTTTCAGGATGAGGTAAGAACTTGTACTTACATCTGCCGATTATATTACTTCATTGTCATTTATATGAAGATAATTTTTCATCGTACATCATTAACATATAAGTTATTCTGTATATATTGATTCTATACTTTATACTGCAAAATCTGAATTTTATATACTTACCAGCTTTTTTTTTTTTTCAGACCGCTATTGCTTTGCAAACTTGGCTACTTGAAATAAAAATGTTAAATAATAAATATTTCAGATATAAGTTTGTTGGAAACACAACATAAATACTTTTACATTTATTCATATTTTGATGATTTTTATATAAAATTATTTATCTATAAAATAAAACTGTAAAAAAGAGAAAATCAATTCGCCTGAGCGGTGGTGTATGCAGGGAAATGGGGGATTCATTTTTCAAATTTACAGAAAGAGTGAACAATCAGTCATTAGTCAGTTTCACCCTTTGCTTATGAATTCTTATGTTTTGTCGAATTACTTTGATTCAAATTAACTTATTTGAAAATATATAAGGATAATATTCTAAGAAATCTTTCTGTAATCTATCCTGTTTTTGATTAAATCATTTTAATTACAGTCAATATTGATGAAAATATTGCATATATAGAGGAAAAATAGGACAATAAAATTATAAGTGAATAGCACCAAACATTACTTTATTATGAAGTATTTAAAAATCGTTATGTAAATGAAGCATACTAATAACTGTATTTGTGGCTTTGTTCTCGACTATATATACCATATTTAAAAATACAATTGTATTATTGATTTAAATACAGTAACCCGTTTTGATAGTGAGATATATATAAAAAACCTCATCTTAATTTATTTAGATAATGTTAGCTACAGTCAGCTGTGTATGATTTATATCTAAGTGCCACCATTTCTATGCACATATATAAACAGTGCCATTAATGTTGACGTCCAAAGATCAAAGAGGATATAATTTTATTTTCCTATTGGTATGTTTCCCATAAACAGTTGAAAGGAAAATGTAAAGTTCAGAGTAATCATTGATAATTTTATTTATTGAATTTAGTGTGCATTAAAATTTAATTTTTATATTATTTACCAACTTGATTAAATAAAATCTAAATTCCCAATTCTTAAAGCATGTAAATCAGGTTTGGCACATTTTTTTTATATGATCAATAGAAGTCTGAAGTATAGCAAAGCTGCTGATTGGTCAAGCTGTGAGTGAGAAGGAAAAGAGATTTTTAGATAGTTGAATAGTGAGTTGGTGAGTAGCAACAGTAGTTTGTAGACATATGCCTGGAGGTAGCCTTTGTCCTCAAGACTGTCTGGATGAGGAAATGTGATTGAAAAGTTTTAGGAATTTATTATACAATCAACCAACTCTAATAGAAAAAAAAAAAAAAACCTGGACTGGATTCTTGGCAACATTCTCCGCTCTAACACGTTCAGTCCGGTTCTCGAGAACTCAACTCGATCCCGATCTCTTCACTGCTGGCCTTATATTGTCTCATTCATGCAAATTAAGACGCGATCGAACCTGATGATTTGTCGCCTTTCTGTGTCCCATCGGTCGGGTTTCGAGTTCGCACATGCCACCCTTAGCACTCTGCCTCCATGACCGTAGTAACACCAAAATTTTCCCTACACCAACCCGGCCGAAAATATGGTTTGTAAAATTAAATAAATTAATATATGAATATCCAACACGGTATTACTCCAGTTATCCCAAGTTATGCTGTCAAATCATGACTATGGAGGCCAGAAGATGGCTGCTCAGACTCGGTCACAACATGAAGGTCCATATGAAATACTATCAGTGTGAACCACAATACACTGTTTGAAAATTGACCATACATTAGATAAACTAAAATTATTAAAAAAAAAAAGACAAAACACTATTATGTGGTCAAAATGATTGCGAAAGTAGCATATCTCAAAATTGAAATCATTAAAAACAATTTCAAGTTAATTAATCTAAAGCTATGTTATTTTAAAACTTCAAAACCAAAGAAAAACAATATGGCCAGCCATTTGGTGATTATCATTTATGTATATAATTATTCTAGGATTCAAATCAGCACAAAAGTAAAAAAAAATGATCTCTTCAAAGCGTTTTTATTTGATTGTATATTAAAAATACTTTATAGTATATAAAAAAAGTGAAGGAAAAAGTCAGTGATAAGGTATCAAATATTTTTAATTTATTGAAAGTTAATTATACTAAATTTAATTAACTCTCAGATGATTGATTTTTGAAATTGTAAAAATTTGATATTTATATTTATTAACGTTCAACATGCTTTGATTTCATCTGTTCAATATGATTATTAATCAATGATTATATTATTAATTGATGTGTTGTCGATATGAAATTAGCCATGACAAGCTATGAAATGCATCGACTGATGATTTCAAAAGCTGCTTGATTTCGGATTCCAGCAATTCGTGCTGAATATATTACTGGTAATTCCTTAAAAATCGATATCAGAATAATGGTTTGTTTTAAAATACTTTATTTTATTTGCTGTTTGATTATTTTATGCATAATACACACAGGCTATGGTTTAGTTTGCAAATTTGTAGGTTGGGTCATTTGACTTGCAGTTCAGTTGTAAATTGTGTAATTGATAACTGAGTTTGTGATGAAAAGAAAACAAAGTAAATACTTCAAAAGAGACATGAGGGTAACGTTCCATTTAAAAAAATAATATATTTGCCTTCAAGAAAGTTATTATACTGCTGTTTTGAAATAATTTATGATGATAAAAAATATATATAATATTTCTCATAAGTTTGTATGTGGCTATATATATATATATATATATATATATATATATATATATATATATATATATATATATATAAGAGAAAGAAAAGTAAAACTGTATTTATTTATTGTTCGACTGAATACTCCAAAAAACAATTTACAAGGTCCTTATTCCGCGGAGTTTACAAGAATGCTATTCTTGATATTCTCCTCATCAGAGGACAGAAAGAAATCAGCAAATTATATTTGTAGCAATGCTAGAATTTGCTAGTTATGGCATGAAGTGATACTGCAATTTATTATAGTCATAAATTGCCAAGAAAAACAAGTGAAAAAATGTTGGATATGTAAAAAAATATAAAACAAACTGCGCATAATATTTCAGCTTGCATGAAAATTCTCTCAAGGTTATTTGAAAGGCGAAAATAGTTATAAGCTCTACTCTCTATTGCGTATTGAGGTTTTTGTATTTGGTCGGGATTAATGTATTTATATGGGATTATTTTATTTGGTTGGGATTTATATATATTGGTATTTATATTAGATTGTGTATATCAGGTAAACACTACATCCTTTTGATTTCATTACTTAGATATACAAATAAAAAAACAAAAAAATTGATATATGCTTATCATTTTTTAAAATTTTATCTTACCTTCTTTACAAATGAAAAATAATAATGCCTAAATAATAAATGTAAATGAATAAATACTGTTTCTATAACTTCAAAACAATTCATGCTTATTCCGTATATACCTGTTTTCAACCTGTCTCTCAGATCAAACTCGATATGGCTCATTGGCATATGTACTGTTTTTAAATTTTATAATAAATTAATATGCATTTATAATTGGTATCAACAAATACTATTGTACTGAAGACGACATTCTGTATACAGAATATTGTCTTCAGTACTTTTATTATAATTATTAATAAAATTGAGTAAATAGATTTTTATTTACAAACAAACGATAAGACATTAAAGAAATAGCATTAAATTTTATAGGAAGATAATTACATGGAACTGCTGGCGTAAAAATAGTATTGATGTGATAGAGAACAAATAGTGAGGTAATCACCATATTTATCATAAGTCCGAGTACTTTCCAGTCCTTCAGGATTCATCGCCAGGGATAAATTAATCTAACTGGTTTTGAACAATTTATATACTTTTTTTCTTTCTTTTCTTTCTTTCTCTCATTGATTAATTATTTTATTTTTTCATTGATTAATTATTTTATTTTTTCATTTATTTGTCTCCCTTTTATCATTGGTTAATAGTGCTAGCAAAAAAGTAAAAAAATTATTTAAAAAATGTGCAACTCATAGACCCTAACAAAAAAAATAAAATGAACCATTTACTATAATAAATTTAAAGCTTCTAACCTTATAACCAATATTCTCCCCCCTTGACCGAGTTGCTTGATAGGACTAATTTAGTTTATGAATTCAGGTGCTATTTTGGAGACTGTGTCTCCGGCAATAAAGATGAAAACATATACATATGTTTGACTACTACCACTTCGTCGAGGAGATTAACCATGCATCGCTCTGAGAACAGTGCGTCATTTGAATAATCAACATTCCTGTCCCCTGTCCCAATTTATGAAAATTTTAGTTGGCAACACATCTATACTTGAACAGACCAATATTAAATGAAAACCTGAAATACTAGAAGCATTACTAATCCCTCTATATAATAATTTCATTGCAGAAATTCCTCTCTGAACCAAAATACTGTAGGTTTACAACAACACATGCCACATACAAATTTTTGTGTCTACACTATTAGCCAATATCTTATATACCTATAGATCGGCATTTTAGACATATTAATTCGTTATAATAAAATCCTAGATTCAATCCTAGGAGTGACATCATCACTATCGCAAAGATCTACAATGGAAGTGCCTGTTATTTTTTCCTCTAAAAAAAGTATTACTCTCACTCCCAGTGATGACAAAGCAGATGTTCTCCATCGTGCATTTTAGCACATGTTCTCCATAATGAAGTATAGCACACGTTCTCCATCATGCAATATAGAACACGTTCTCCATCATGCATTATAGCACACATTCTCCATCATGCATTACAGCACATGTTCTCCATCATGCAATATAGAACACGTTCTCCATCATGCATTATAGCACATGTTCTCCATAATGAATTATAACACATGTTCTCCATAATGAATTATAACACATGTTCTCCATAATGAATTATAACACATGTTCTCCATAATGAATTATAACACGTTCTCCATAATGAATTATAACACACGTTCTCCATAATGAATTATAGCACACGTTCTCCATAATGAATTATAGCACACGTTCTCCATCATGCATTATAGCACACGTTCTCCATCATGCATTATAGCACACGTTCTCCATCATGCATTATAGCACACGTTCTCCATCATGCATTATAGCACACGTTCTCCATCATGCATCATAGCACACGTTCTCCATCATGCATCATAGCACACGTTCTCCATCATGCATCATAGCACACGTTCTCCATCATGCATCATAGCACACGTTCTCCATCATGCATCATAGCACACGTTCTCCATCATGCATCATAGCACACGTTCTCCATCATGCATCATAGCACACGTTCTCCATCATGCATCATAGTACACGTTCTCCATCATGCATCATAGTACACGTTCTCCATAATAAATTATAACACACACTCTCCATAATGAATTATAACACACGCTCTCCATAATGAATTATAACACACGCTCTCCATAATGAATTATAACACACGCTCTCCATAATGAATTATAACACACGCTCTCCATAATGAATTATAACACACGCTCTCCATAATGAATTATAACACACGCTCTCCATAATGAATTATAACACACGCTCTCCATAATGAATTATAACACATGTTCTCCATCATGCATCATAGCACACGTTCTCCATAATGAATTATAGCGCACATTCTCCGCCCATGCAAAAATTTTGTAAATATTAACAGAAATTAATGAAAGAGACTTGTATTAAAAAAGATAAATTAACAAAACTATTCTTACATTATAAGTTTTCAATAGAGTTAATGTTAATTTTTTTTAGATTTCTATTAAAGATATGCAAAAAAAATTATATATTTTAAAAGAATTATTAGAGCTAGATGGTAGATAGTATTTTGTTTGTTTATTCAGTAGATTGTATTTCTATTTTGAATAATTTTTAAGAGTTGGACTTGACAATTTAAGCCAATTTTTTTCATATGTGCAGTAACACTTTATTGTTACGTTCAATAGTGACTCTTTTCCATTTTCCTTGCACCATTTTAAATAAAGGGAGAAATTAAAAACACTTCAGAACACTACTGAAACAGCCAGAGGGTTTAGGCTAGAGTAACACCCATTCTACAGCTAATATTATTACCTTTTTATTTATTTTTCAAAGCAATGTTCTATTTAAAGACTTGAATCTCACCTGTCTATCTGTAAAAGTTTCAAGTTTTCTTTTATGCTCAACATGGTTGTCTTCTGCTTTTGCAATGAATGTAAAGAAAATATAGAATTTTATATTGTACATATCTTTTGATAATCATTTTCGATAAATGGCACAATCCTATCACAGAAATGCAAAATTAAACTCTGTGAAATGAATTTGGAATAATTTAGAGCAACATTGAAGAATAAAGTTACCGAATGATATCTGCATTGGGTTAACTCTGATAATTTGCTTAGCAAAATGGACATGAAATACTTCAATGGAGCCTGCGTAAATGCAAGGATGAAATATCAGAAGTATCTCCTCTTGCAAAAACATCAGAATGAGGAGAGTTAATCTTAATAGACTTAATAAAGAATTTACTCAAACATTTTCTGGGATTGTTATTTTATATGACAGGCATCTGAATAAAGCCAGAACATTTTTGCATTTATCAAAAGAAGAACAAGAGTTTGAATAAATCTCCTAATGTATCAATCAATAAAGCACAGACATAACTAATAAAGTACAGACATAATCAATAAAGTACAGACATAATAAATAAACCACAGACATAATCAATAAAGCACAGACATAATCAATAAAGCAACAATTTTGAAGCAAAATTCCACTTTATTAGTCAAGTCTCTTACACTGACTTCAGCACTTCAATACCTTTGTAGAACGAATTGTCTTTGGCCTCAAAATAAGTCTTAACTTTCAATATTACATCTTCATTGGCGCCAAAGCTCTTTGCCTAGTACATTTTTTTTTTAATTCAAAAACAACCAACCGGCACTGGAAGCTATATCTGGAAGATAGGATGGGTGCAGAAGTAATTGGAAGTGCAATTTTTATATAGTTTTGCCATTATTGGGATTAAATGTTTTTTCCTTACTAAACAGTCATCGCTTATGGTCAAAGGCTACTTAAAGATAAGGACTATTGAGTGTCAAGTGCACTGTGAAACAACTCGGTGATGATTGGTAACAATGGCGGAAATTGGGCAGAAATTGGTTATTAAAGAGGATGGCTCAACAACGATTTGTTTACATTATACTTGAAAACGGCTATGTTGTAGTGAGTTGAGAAATTTCTCGGTGTTGTTTCACAAACAGATAATTTTAGGAAAGAAACTTTACTCATGGAAGTTTTATTTATTTTTAATCGCAGAGAAAGAGGGAAAGATTATTGACAGTGGTTGTAGTGAGACGATTTTTTTTATAAACATTTTACAGGAGTTAGGTGGAGCAAAGATAGAAGCTCAGTTGAGCACCTGCTATAAAAATAATGATAAAGTAAAGAAAGATTAGTATCGTCTCTTCTGTGAGAAAAAGGCAATAAGGAGAAGAGGACATTAATCACTAGATTTCGAAGTTGATTTCCGACCATGGCAATGCAAGATAGGGTACTCTGAGCAGCACCTCGCCAGATGTGGCAACAGTACTCCATCTTAGGACATATTTGGCCCTTTTATAGGTTGAGGATTGTATCAGGAGTGAAATACTTTTTAAAATAGTAGAATGATCCAATCATTTTCCAAGAACCTTCATAACGAATTTGATATAATTCACGTTGACACACTGGTTCTCATTAGATCACCAAAGTTAAGCAACGTTGAGCCTGGTCAGTACTAAAATGAGTGACCATTTGAGAATTTCAGGTGCTGTATGTGTTCTCTGCATATATCGGCATTGTTTCCAGTCATCTAGCACTTATTGCCACTAGAGTCACACAATGCCAATTCAAGAATAGTGTGGTTTGAAATTGTGTAACCCTTGCCTTACAAATACATGGGTAACTACCCTTACAAAAGGTATCCATTGTCTATTGAGACTGAATGGAGGCATCGATAAGTCTTCCATTTTAGGTCAGGAGTGAAGGTCAGCCTCAGGAGCTTGTCAAAGCAGAGTGAGAGTCATTTATTTAAATTGGGGCTAAGTGGGGATCAGAGCCATAGTGGTGAACAAATAAAAGCTTTGTTTTGGATGTATTAAAAGTAACCAGCCCCCCCCCCCCCCCCGACCCCATAGCACCACACGCTCAAGGTCAAAAGAAAGGGAACCAGAAAGATTTTGACCATTACTGGCCTTTGAAATATTGTCATAGAGAGTAGTGTCATCTGCATAAATGTCTATGAATAATCTTAGAATGTGATTTAGGAGATTGTTAATGAAAATCAAGAAGAGGTTTGGGCCTAGGATTGATCTTTGAAGTATGCTGGCATTGATACTCTAAGCTTTAGATGTTTGCCCATCGATGACTACTTTTATAAACCTATCAGAGAGAAAGGATTTGATGGTTGAGAGGATATTTCCAGATATTGCATAGCTTGAAATATTATGAAGGAGATCTTTGTCAAACCATATCAATGGCCTCGTCAATAAATTCACTGATCCTATGTGACATTTCAGTCAGCAGATCTGCTGTTGATATCGCAGGACACAAACTATATTACTTGTCACTGATTCGGCTCTTTTATGATAATGTGCATACTCTTGCCGAAAGAGGACTTTTTCCTTTAAGGCTGATTTTTTTCTTTTTAGTTCCTTCCAATACACAATAATGCTATTTAATATTAGCTGAATTGTTCTTTTCTGAAGATAACCGATTAACTAAATACCTTAATGCATCTTAAAACTTGAAGGACAAAAACTTGTCTGCTGATGTTTACATCTTTAGTAGCTTTGGGCGGATTTCATATGCTACTTTCTCACTCAGCTGATTACTAATTTAAATACTGAGTAGTGTAGTGGATCCATGTTTCATGCATTGCAAAATTCTGATGCAAAAACCAAACCTTTTTTGTTGCATTGAAACAGTTACAAAACCTGCTATGAATTTACAACATGCTATTTTTGATCTACTATGAGTAAATGTGGCACTTCTTAAAACATGGCATTGATACATGTTTATTCAAAATGATGAATATAATGCCTTTAATTCATCATTATTTCTCTTTCTATCAAATCCATCTTGATCACTTCTCATAGTTTTTGGTCTTTCTCTGCTAACTGACCTAGCTCTTCTTTCAACTATACTACATCTCCTAACCTAAGAACTCTCATCTGTTCTTTCAATGTGACAAAACCTCATATGTTTCTATACTTTTCTATACTGCACATATGTTTCTATACTTTTCAGAATTGATCTTGTTTTGAGCTAATCAAATTTAAATCTATCTTTAGGACTTCCATTACACATTACTTCCATATTGTTTCTCGCTATGGTAGTTAGATTCTCGGCCTTACCTTGGAAAACAGCATAATTTACATTTCAAGTAGATAATATAAAAGATATTTTGATGGTATAAGAACATGTTAGTTTTAAAATAAGTTTCATCTTTTTTGAAACTTCTAAATTGGAAAACTGCCATTATTCTTATTGATGGAACAGTAAGTTAATAATAGATTTAAGATACTTGATCCGCAAAGGGTTAATTTAAGGTTCATAAAACAAGGCATACATAATCTTTTTAGCATATGATAGAGGAAACTGACGGCGATTGATAAATGGAGACAGATCAGCAGATTTTCATTCTTTCGGAATTATAGCGTTCATCTTAGATGAGGTCATATCTGTTGGCCATCCATCAAGTTTACTGGCTCAAAGTATTGGCTATTTTCCTTGACAGTACATGGTTAGAACCGATTAGTTGTACCTCCTCTTCCATTGTATCATGAAGTATACTTGACACATTTAATTTAGTTAGGTTAGTTGGTGAAATTATTGGTTGTAGCCCAGCAGGGTTCAAGTATGTTGTTTTAAAATTGATTGCAATGCCAAGAAGTTTGGAAAATAATACAATGTCGTTCAATTGAACAGGAAATTGATCTATTTTTAAATGAGAAGGAAGTATATCAACTTTTGCAATTAAAGATATTGTTTATAATATCGTGATTTTATAATTGAGTAAACTTTACATTTTCTTAAAAATCAAACATATAAATTTCAATGAAATGAGTTTTTAATTTTTTGAGTATATGGAGAATAGTTGAAGTAGCAAGTTTAATTTATAGGATAATATTAAGGAAAACATGAAAGTAGGTAATAAGGATAAGATTAAGAAGTGGGATAATGATCTGGTGAGAGATGGAATGGTTTGGAAATCAATTTTTAAATGCTATCCAATACATGTGAACATTTAAAATGGACATTAAGCCAAATATGATGATGATGATTATGATAAAAGAAATGATCCCAGATAAATTGATCACTCGTTTTAATTTCTAAATTGAATTTAGTCTAGAATGCAATAAAATAAATTTTCTATCAGTTTTTACATCATTTGATCAACATATTATTGCTATAATAGTAGAACAATGATATACCTGGCCACCAACTATCCGCTATAGCAGTCATTTTTTTATCCTGCTTTTCTTTTGCTTCTGCCTTCTATATTGGTTTCATTTCACCTCCTCCTGCCATTCTGCGTTCTTTTGGCTCTCTTTTCACCACCCCATAATCGCTTTCTTGTCGCCATCGACTATTTTACTCTTCTACTTCTCTGTTTTTTTCTCCTTCCTTTCCAGATGCATTCTGCTTATTCTCTCCCCTTCCACTCACTTCTCTTCCCGTTTTCTCCTTCCTTTTTAGCTCCATCATTCACTTCTACACCTTCCTCTTCTGTACTTCTCATAGTCTGATTCACCTCTGACTTTATCTCTGTGGCTATTTTGTCCTCCTTTTGCCCCCTTTCTCTCGCTTCCACTTTTTGCTCCATTCCTCTCACTTCCCCTTTTGCTGCCTTCCTCTCGGTTCCTCTTTTTGCTCCTTTCCTCTTGATTCCTCATTTTCTCGCCTCTCTCTCACTTTCTCTTTTTGCCCCCTCCTCTCGCTTTGCTCTTCCCCTTTCCTCTTTCCTCTTCCTTCCCCTTTTTTTCTCTACCTGTCCTTTTTCCCTCTTTTTTCCTTCTCTTCACTCTTCCTCTCCCTTCCTCTCGTTTTTCTCATTCTTCCTCCTTCTTGTTTGCCCTCCTTCCTCCATGTCCCTTCCTCCTCATTCCCTTTTGCCTCCTTTCTTCCCTGTTTCCCCTTTCCTTTCCCCCTGCTCCCCTTTTCTTCTCCCTTCTCTCTGCTCCTTTTCTTCTTCCTTCTCCCTGCTGCCCCTTTCCTCTCCCTTCCTTTGTTTCCCCCTTCCTTTCTCTTCCCCCCATTTGCTCCTTTCTTCTCCTTTCTCGTGTTTACCTCCTTTCTTTTCCTTTCTGTTTGGCCCTTTCTCCTCCTGCCCCTTTCTCCCTTCCTTTCTCTTTCCCTGTTCTCCCCTTTCCTCTCACTTCCCTGTTCTCCCCTTTCCTCTCACTTCCCTGTTCTCCACTTTCCTCTCACTTTCCCTGTTCTCCCCTTTCCTCTCACTTTCCCTGTTCTCCCCTTTCCTCTCACTTTCCCTGTTCTCCCCTTTCCTCTCACTTTCCCTGTTCTCCCCTTTCCTCTACTTTCCCCGTTCTCCTCTTCCCTCTCCCTTCCCTTGTTTTCCCCCAGTTTCCTCTCCCTTCCCTTTTTTCTCCCTAGTTTCCTCTCCCTTCCCTTTTTCCCCCCATTTTCCTCTCCCTTCCCTTTTTCCCCCCCATTTTCCTCTCCCTTCCCCACGTGTCCTGCCTTTCCTCTCCTTTCCCCATGTGTCTCCCCTTTCCTCTCCCGTTCCCTTGTTTGGCCCCTTTTTCTCCCTTCCCCTATTTGACCCCTTCCTCTCTCTTACCTTGTCTCTTCTCCTTTTCTCTCCCTTTCCCCTGTTTCTTCTCCTTTTCTTTCCCTTCCTCTGTTTCTTCTCCTTTTCTTTCCCTTCCTCTGTTTCTTGTTCTTTTCTCTCCTTTCTCTGGTTTCCCCTTCCTCTCCCTTCTCCTTTTCTCCTTTTTCTTCTCCCTTTCCCTGTTGACCCCTTTTCTTCTTCCTTTCCCTGTTGGCTCCTTTTCTTCTTCCTTTCCCTGTTGCCCCCCCCTTTCCTCTCCCTTCCCCTGTTGGTCCCCTTTTCTCTAGCTTTCTTCTCTCCTTTTTTCTTTCTTTCTCTAGTTTTCGTGTCCTTTTTTCTTTCTTTTTCTAATTTCCTTATCTCCTTTCTATTCATTTATTTTCTTACCGTTTACATTTTTTCCAATTTCATAATATACCTTATAGACCAAAATTTCAGTTGAAAATATTTGGGATGTTTTGCTTTTCATACTCCATTTTTGGTAAATTGGTAATAGAATTTTATTTGAACTTGAAATATCGCAGTGCTTTGTTTAACTTTTATCTTTCTCTACCACACATTTTGCACTCAACTCTTCAAATCTAAATTGGGAAACAAACATCTTTCTTCATGCAATATTCTATAAATCCTTTCTCAATGATGTCTTTTGGCAACGTTTTCTTTTGTTTATCATTTCATGTAACTTCATGATGATATTATATATTATTATGGTGATGAATGATATCAAAATGCTTGAAGGAATGTAATCATCTGCGAATCCATGGGAGAAAACTGAACCTTTCTATTTTTGTCAAATCTTTGATTTAGTTAATTTTTTTCATTTGTTTAGATTTTACTTTCAGTATTCTTCGCAGCAAACCCAAACATTGTTTAAATTGTATTATGAGCATGATTATGAGCTTATACGAAATAATAATTAGCTTGAATTAGGAATTAATGAAAACAAGGGATGATAGACGAAAAAAAAAAACTCTGTTTTTTGAACTTAAGCATGAGAGACAAATTTTTAATTAAAACTGAAGCATGAAAATCTATTTCAATTTTAAATGTGACAGACCGAGAAAATGGTATATCAACCTCAAACATGACAGACGAAAGGAAATATCATTTCAAATGTGAGTCTGACAAATCAAATCAAATACAAATTAAAAATTAACACTATTTATAAATTTCAGCATGATAGGTTGATGGAAGTATAGAGCCTTGACAGACTGACCAAAGAATAGAAGGTCTGATAGAAATGAGTGGAGACATCCAAAAATAAGATGTATCCATTTGTTCAGCTTGTATGACAATAAAAATCCTTTTTAAAATCAAACTGAGACAGGAATTCTCTCCAAAATATAGAGAGAGGCATGTAAAAACTGTTGGGATTCAGCCATTAATGCATTTTTTATTACTTCTACATAGTTTCTATTTATTATGTTTAGCTTGCTTTTTTGTTACAAAAGTAAAGACAAAAAAAAATAATAGATATTCACCATAAAATGCTGCACAGACTCAATAACTAACCCCATACTCAGCATTGCCCGGAAGTCTATTTTTTTCTTTTTCATTTTTTTAAAAGTTTTCTTTTCTTTTAACTAAATTATTATTTAAAATAGGATTTTAAAAATAAATTGCCTAATTATCGTATCGTTTGGTCATTAAATTATTAATTGAACTGTTGTTATCTAATCTTGTAAAAGTCATGTTAAAACAGCATCTATTGATGTTCTCTTGCTCATTTTTCCCATTGACTAAATTCTCAGTTTTTCTGGTGTTTAGTTTTATGCTGAAACATACGAACCAGTCATTCCAGAATTGCACTTGCAATTGTAGATCAACCCACCATGATTTTATTCACACATCGAAGTGCATACGAATGTGTTTCAATATACTAATAGTACAGGGTGCTGAAAAAGTTACTGAAGGGTTGAAAATCTTTGTCATTTTACCATTAATAATTATTTTTTTCTCTATTTCAGATATTTTACAGATAATATTTTGGAAATAAATTATGAATAAGTATAGCATTGAACAACATACACAAGTTGTAAAATTGTTTTACCAAAATCATGGGTCAATTATTTTGACTCAAAAAGCTTATTGACAGCATTTTCATGTAAGAGATAGACCAAGTCACAACACAATTCGAAACATTGTGCGCTGATTTGAAATCCAAGAAGCTATACTTGATCTTCTGTGAGCTAGCAGACCTCGAAATGTCATCACAAATAAGGAAAGAGTGTGAGAGAGCGTGGAGCAGCATCCTGAAACGACGATTCCACACAACTTGAGATATGTTGAAGCTCACTACACAATATTCTGCACAGTTTAAAACCCTTTGCTTATAAAGTTCAGCTTGTTCAATACTTGAAGTCTGAAAATCTTCAAACAAGTGTTCAATATACAATTCAAATGCAAGAATTGGTCCGGAATGACCCTAATTTTCTACAAAAGTTGATTATGTCAGATGAAGGCCATTTTCATTTGAATGGATTCATTAACAAACAAAATTACAGATTTTGGGGCTCTGAAAATCCAAGGGCAATTCATCAAAAGCAGTTGCATCCCATAAAGTGCACTGTATGGTGTGCAGTAATGGAGAAGAAGATATTTGAACCATATTCTTTTGAAGATCAAGACGAAAATTCTGTCACTGTTACTGGAGAGAGATATCCGACTATGATTGCAGACTTCTTACGCCCACGAATTCAAAATAGTTCCGGAATATGGTTCCAACAAGATGGAGCAATGGCAAGAGACACCATGGAGCTTCTTTGGCAACAACATTATCTCTCGCTATGGCAATGTCAAATGGCCACCACGTTCCCCAGACTTGATTAGCCCTGATTTTTTCTTGTGGGGATATCTTAAAGAAAGGGTCTATATTAACAAACCCCAAACTCTGCAAGAATTGAAGGAAAGCATCAGGAATGAAATAAGGAAGTTAAATCACAATCCAGAGATTCTGCAATCTGTCAGGAATAATGTTTTGGAAAGAACACAAATATGCGGAGCTGAAAATAGGAAACATTTCAAAGATATTATTTTTCATAAATAAAGAATGTTTGAATTTTGCATTTTTTTAAAACATTTCCCAATGTCTTAGTCAGATTGTGTTTAAATTACAGAAAGATTTCATAAAAAAAATTTATTTAAGTTCAAAACCCTTCAGTTACTTTTTGGACACTCTGTACTTACGTAGTAAATAATTGCATCATGCCACATTGATTCTTGTGGCTGGTATTGTTACCTTAGAATTATCAGCTGTTATATCATTCTCATTCAAATAATTATAGTAAATAATATTATCTTTTGCTATACTTAAACCCAGATAAAGTTGCCAATCGGTTCTAAGTGATATTAATAGAAACGTAAACACTAATTGTTCTTATATTTTGCTTTATTAGATATCTATTGCAATTAGCTAGTTTTTATTAAAAGGAAATAAAAAAAAAAATCATCTTGAAGCTTCAAAATATATTAACGTTATTTTTTACATTTTAATTTGTAGGTTTATTCGTCTATCTTTCAAACTGGTAAAATATCCAAAAAGATTTTCTCTTGTAATTACATCTTATGTTGATTATGACTCATTCACTGATGTATTGGATATTTATATTCATTCGTATTTAGTGAGAAAAATGTTTTTAGTTTCATTAAAAATAAAATGGGCAAGTATTGATTAATCATTTTCATTCATTTCTGTGAAAGCACCATGCACAAGCTAGAATCGTATGAATAAGATGAATCGCCTTTGGAAAAATTTCGTTTTGTTTATATTGCCTTTAGCATTGTTACCATTCGACTATCATATAAAAAGGTTTTATCTGAATATTTAAAAATGGCCACTCTACACCCTGAAACAATAATTCTTTTGTAGCTATTTGTGTTACTGCCATACTGAGGATATTATTCGAAAGTTTCCACATTTTCTATTGTTTTTCTATTGTTTTGTTTGTATACTGATTGCAATAATAATATTAGTGTGTTATGTTTCATTGTAATTAAAATGACATATTTCTACATAAAACATATTAACGACAACAAATAAGACATGATTACATTTTAAAACTGCTTTTACCTAAACCTTATCAATTGTTTACTATTTAAATTATTAAAGGTGTTTTAGTCTAACCAATTCTTCTTTATGATACAGAAAATAAATTTTTTCAAACACAGAAATTATTTTAGATGGATCATTAAGTCTCCAAGAGGCTTTGAATATTGTTGTTTTGTCACACTTTGGTTTTAAATAGAATTTTCATCACAGATTAAATGGATACATCTTATTTGAGATATTTCCAACTATCTATATAAGTGGTTCTATCCATCAGTCAATCTTACATGATTAAATTTGAAATTAGATTTTCATCTTTGTAATGTTTTGCATTTGTAAATAGCATTTTTATCATTAAATGCACAGATTGAATGGATGCATTGTAGCAAGGGACCCTTTCTTGATTTTCTCATAGAAAATTTTTGTTTTGAAATGAAGTTTCTGAAAATTTTCTATAGATAGAAATGACGTTTTATTTTTTATTACATGTTAACTTCAGCTTCTAAATAACACCATACTTGTATAGATTTATTTGTGTGTGTTTTTAATTTGATGTTTTATTAGTTTGGATGTACATACCAATTGGCAGATGTCTAGCAATTAATGTCAATCATTGCTTAATTTTCTATAACGAAAAATAATTCCCAAACACTGAAAATATTTTTTTTTTTGAATATTTTTATTAGATTTTTAGAAACATTTCTTTCTATTCCTATTTTATTGTCATCTCGTCTGTTATGGCATTTTATTGACAAAGATATGAATAGAATTTATTATTCGTGTACAAAGAGTAAATATTGTCTCCATGGTCTGATTCTTAGCAGTAAAAAGAAAGAAGCCACTTTGTTCATGTTTCTGAGAAAGTAATTTGCAGTCACGTCATTTAAGAATCGTTTAACTCGTGATAACTTAAAGCAATTTCTTTTTATATCTTTCAAACTTATGATTTTTTTTTTACTTTTCCTTCATATAAGAAATACATCTAATTTATTAAAAAAAAAATACATTTCTAAATTCACTTGTTTAACAATATATCTCTGACCACTGTATTCATTTATTACACTGTTGCTATTCTACATCACAAATCTTCAGGTTTGTTCTCAATGTCTGAGTGATAAAGGCTTGGGAATGCCGGATCTGGCAAGTCAAACAATCTTTCGGCATGTCTATGACATGTTAAAAGATTGAATTTTCTGGGTTATTCTTTAACAGAGAATGTTCCTTGCGTCCCTGTAGTTGAATCTTTCCCAACCACATACCTGACTCCTCAATTGAGTCCCATTGTATAACGAGAGACTAATAAAAGATCTATACCAAATGCCAAACCACACTTAAAGTACTGTTAAGGACTAGGGAAGTTGAACGGCCCAGAAAGAGGCTATATTGGGACTGAATCTCCTTAAGGAACAGCTTGAATAGTCGGAGAAGTAGATTTGATCAGTGGAGTTGGACATCAGGGCAGAGTTATCTCAACAATTCTGAGTACTTTCTCACTACCGATTGGTCTGGAACAAGTTGACCAGAGATAATGTGAAGATAGATTATTACTATGTGTATTGCGAATATAATGAAGAAGTGGCCGAGCATACCTTTTTTCACTTGCAACAAACTTAAGCAACTCTTGTGGCCCAAAAGAAAAGATTTGGATATAAATATATTTAGAAAAAGGTATTTGTATTTATAACAAGACAGAATATATAGAGAACGAGAATTGTAATACTTAATGCAAATATGATACATTACAAGATACACACTCTCCACAAGAGGGGTACCTCTTGGTGTATTTATACCATTTAGAAGCGTTATAATCAGGATTCGGTTCTGAAGTTTGGGAAAGAGTGAGTCACTCTCTCGACAACAGCACGTTTCTGCCTTCTTCTTTTCCAATCGACCACACCTGGCCTCTCACCACCAATGTCACACCGCACAATCCGAACGTCAGCAATATGAAATTCTTTTCAAGAGATGTTCACGACTCTTTTCTCTCTGCCCACCCAGGGAATTTTTCCCAGCTTTTATATCTTCCTATCTAGAAAAAAAAAAAAAAAAGAAGAGACAGGAAAAAAAAAATAACTTCTCCCATCATGCTCTGCCTTCCCAAGATGCCCTTCACGTATACAAATGCGCTGGCCATCCTTTCCTTCTTCTTTCCCAAAGAGCGATGCAGATACGCCTGGTAGGTTTCTTTTTTCTTCTTTTCTAACCATATACCCCACATGCCCCGCTGATCTTTGAGATCAATAAGACACTTCATAATCCTTCATCCAAGCAGGCCTCCTCCTCTCACATTGAGGCCTCTGGGGGATAATTTCTTGGGGGTTGACGTTTTCAGGTTAACTACAGACATTCTCGTCCAGTTGTAAAGAACCACAATGTGGGGCTAAGTCGAATTGGGGTGCATCGTTAGCTTCTTGGTGGATATCGATTTCTTCCTCTTCACTGCCATCACTGCACACTGGCAGGGTTAAAAGACACAGGTCTAGGATATGCTGGGGAACGCCATTCACCATCACGTTGTTCTTTGACTGCATTCCCGTTACGACCCCCCTCCCTCAGCGAGTGGTACATTTTGCATTGGGGGCTTTACCCACACCTCCTCACCCACTTTAATGGTAGCTTCTTCACCCTCAATTCCTACCGTCTTGTTGCACGGATGCCACCACTTATATGCAAAGACGGCTCTATGAGGCACCATTGTCTCATCTTGTCTGGTTTTCAGTGAGATGTTGTACCAAAACACCGCCTCCATGGGGGAAATATTGCTTTTTTCCGCAGCAGCCTTGATGGTGCGATGATTCCTCTCCACTATCCCATTTCCACTCGGCCGATACGCTGCGCTAAAAAATTGCCCTACTCCCCACCTATCACACACCTCTTTAAAGGCTTCTGATCGGAAAGCGGGGCCATTGTCCATTAACAGTTCCTCAACCGGCCCTCTTTCTAAAAATATTTCTTCGATGACTCCTCAGATCGCCCATGCAGCTTCTGCCCTGATCTCTCTCCATATGGCAAACTTCCCCGGTCCACAGTCGACCATCGACAGATACAGCTTATGGCGATAATGGGTCACATCAATGGCCAATCGCTTCCAGTCCTCTGCAACGTGTAACTCTGCAGCACCTCTGGTCCTAACTCTCTTATTGCCAGTCACTGCTGACCTGATCCATGAAACTTCCGTTGCTGAATCGGATTTGATTTCAATCGTTTTCAATCCCCACTTCAGGGCCAGATTGATTCCTTTCATAGTGGCCTCCAGTTCAGCTACGTTGATATAGGAATAGTCGTTTTTCTTCCTTAATCATGCTTCCCATCTCTAATAAGACGCCCAATGCCAGACTGCTGGCATCACACCAAATCACCCCCGCGTCTCCGCCGCTGACATACCATTGCCCCTTTACTGAGTCTTCTTTTGTCACTCTCGCGGTGATTTCTTGTAGCATGTTCGTGACCTCCTTCATCACACAGCTCTCCAAGCCATCAGTGCCCATTTGTCGTTTAATAAAGCTGCATGCTATCCTGAGCCAGCTGGCGATTGGATAGTGTCCCACCAGTATCCCCCAGACCAAGAAGAGTTCTCGTTTTGTCAGGTCGGTTCCGATTTCGGGTATTGCATTCCCTCGTCTAAAGACAAGGCGTCCTTTGCTATCTCGGCATAGTTTTAACCCCAACGCCACTCCTCCATCCAAGGACTGCGCCGGTTTTGCAGTCAACCCATACCTCGTGACATGGCCTCTCACTTTCTCTGCTGTCACCTCTGCTTCCTCCACGAGAATGTCGTCAATGTACAAACTAGTGGCTTTGTCTACTGTACAGTCTTTACTCAGCACCGTCTTCAGAACGGCAGTCACAATTTTGGGGGCTGAACTAAGCCCAAAACCTAACCTCGTCAGGCAATACAACTTCCCCTTGTACCGGACCAATTGATGTTTCCAGAGTTTTTCATCTACATGGATCTGAAGATAAACCGACTTCAGTTCGACAATCTTAGTGGCCTGCTTCATCCTCCTTCATTTCCTCATGACCTCTTCGCATACATCAATCCCCTTTCCAGTGTGGCAGGCTACGTATCTGTTTAATTCTCTGAAATCCAGTACTGGTCTAACTTTATTCTTTGTGGGTTGAACAACCACCAGTAATGGTAGCACTCCTTTTTCTTCCCCTGTCCACGGTTTCAGAATTCCTTCCTCTATCCACCTCTCCACTTCTTCCTCGAATCCTTTTCTTATTTCTCCTTGCAGTGTTTTCTCGTAGCAGCTTACTTTGTTTCGTAGTTCCTGAGGCCCGGAGATCCATTTCCATTCCACCGTCCACCTCTCACCATCAAACCGAGCCAGGAAATCCTCGTCTTCGATGCAGCAAGCCTCTGGCTTTTGTGTTCTGATATTTCTATCACCTTCCACTCCTGCCATTCCTACTGTGCCGAGGCGTCCAAAAGTTACTTGGCCCCCTCTCAACGTAGCGCCCCCCAGTTGATTGATCGCACTTATACCTAAAACCACATCAACATCACCAACCAGACGATCCAACACCAGGGCTCGTAGTCCAATACGCACACCTTGCACCAGTACTTTCGCTGTTGTCTCTCCCAGGCATTTCACCTCCCTGCCATCCACGGTCTTAATACTCCTGGCTCCGCTCCATGATCTAGCGACATTTTTCGTTACCAACGTTGTGGTGCAGCCTGAGTCAAAAAGGGCCATGGCTCTCTTCCCATTGACTACTACCAGTAACTGAGGCAATGTTTCGTTGTGCGCTATTTCCACATAGAAGGGGGAACCACTGTCACAATGGCTCCCCTTCACTCGTTTCCCTGGTCCCGTGCAGCAACGCAATAGCGGCTAATGTGCCCCACTCATCCACATCGGTAGCAGATGACCCCCGGTCTCGGCTCTTTGCAGTTCTTAAGCAGGTGAGGACCCTAGCACCGGAAGCACTTGATGGTAGGCCTCCCATCCTGTCGCCTCGCTGCCTGTCTCTCGTCATTCAAGTGGGGCCTCATGCACTTATTTCCACTCACAGCTGCAGCCACGATTAGGCCCTTGACATTCTTGACTAGGACTCTGGTGTGGACCAAGAGATCGTCCACTTCCATCGTATTGATCTCAGTGATTCTCTGCATGTTCACGGAGATTTCTTCTGGGAAGCCATTCACTAGGTATAGCTTTACCGTCATCTCCAGACTCCTCCCCATGTAACCAACCAGTCCTGCTAGCAAATACGTCAACATACTCGCCGGTCCACCTCAAACTTGCAAGCTTGCTGAGTGCTTCAAATGGACTCTCGGCGAAAGCCAATTTCAGTCTTTCCTCCACTGAGGCAAGGTCTCCCTTATCTTCATCGCGCATCTGCTGGTAAATAGTGAGGGCTTGCCCCTCTAAGTAAAGCGGCAGCAGGGTGACCACGTCTTCGATTTTTTTGCAACCTTGTCACCATCTTTATTTTTTCCAGCCATTTAATTAGGTCACCCTCCCCAGTGAAGGGTCTCAACATCTGAGTTGAGAGTCTCCAGTCAGCTATGTTAACCTGCTTGACTCGCCGAAATAGCTTCTAGCATTATAATCAGGATTCGGTTCTTGGGTTCGGGAAGGAGTAAGTCACTCTCTCGATAACAGCACGTTTCTGCCCTCTTCTTTTCCAATCGACCACACCTGGCCTCTCGCCACCAATGTCACACCGCACAATCCGAACGTCAGCAATACGAAATTCTTTTCAAGAGAAGATGTTCACGACTCTTTTCTCTCTCCCCCAACAGGGAATTTTTCCCAGCTTTTATATCCTCCAATCTAGAAAAAAAAAAAAAGGAAGAAACAGGAAAAAAAAAATAGCTTCTCTCATCATACTCTGCCTTCCCAAGATGCCCTTCGCATATACAAATGTGCTGGCCATCCTTTCCTTCTTCTTTCCCAAAGAGTGATGCAGATATGCCCTGTACGTGTCTTTTTTTTTTTTTTCCTTCTTTTCTAACCATATACCCCACAGTATTGGTGAGTCATCACAACTTTTAAAAAGCTGTTAATATCTTTTTCGCTTTAGGTCAATAATCAATGGGCTAGTGAATTTTCCCTTTTTATACGACTGTCAGTGTTCTTGACGAGATCCATATAATTAGATTTGCTTCTCATCGGGATTTGGTTGTCTAATTTAAAATGTCAGATTTAGAGGAGATTACAAAACATGAAGTTTTATATAAGGTAACTGTGTGACACTAGTTTGTACATTCGTCAAGGAGCTGCATAGAAGTTCATAATTCTGCATAAGCATAACTCACATGATATATGGTTTTGTGGAACCCTTCCCACAAATCTAAAATACCCTCAGCTAATGGAGTAAATGATTCCTGACCTTTTTTTTGGAATCCCTTGCAATGACATCTAGATATGTGAGCTTTCTACTTCTGGAGTTGGTTGTAGCATTCCACAGAAATAGAGAATGAACAACTTCATTTACTGCTCTAGAACAGTGTCTTGCAAACTGAACACGTCTTTCTGGTGCTACCAGATCTGAAAATATTGGCTCCCTGAGAAGAAATGCACCTAACATAGGTGCTTTTCGTTTTTCTACTTTCTTTTGCAAAACTTAATTATGTTCTGCAAAACTAAAAAACAAAACCAACAACCACCCTTTGGGGCCACCTGTTGGCTGTAGGTGGTGAATCTCTTGACAAAGGCTTCCTTTCTAGGGCAATTGCTCTTGACATATCAAAGGCCTTTGATAAAGTATGGCATAAAGGCCTATTTCACAAGATTTCCAGCTACGGTATAACTGGAAATGTTTTCTCAATTATTAAATCATTTCTCTCCGATAGGCTCATAAGAGTAGTGGTTGATGGGAAGAAATCAGAAGCCCACACTATTAATTTTGGTCTCCTTCAAGGGTCATTCCTGGACCCAACTTTCTTCCTGATCTACATCAATGATCTCCCAAAACACATACTTAAATCATTTGTTAACATCTATGCTGATGACACGACCACCTATGGAAACACATCAAATGCCATAAATGACAAAGTTCTCTCCGATTCTCTCTCCTCTGATCTTGAGCACGTGGTACAATGGGAGGGGGCTGATTACTTTTAATGCATCTAAAACCAAGCTTCTATCTTTACATCATCAACGCTCTGATCCCCATCTGGCATCAATTGAAATGGATAGCTCTCGTCTTGAGGAAGCTCCATGTTTTGACAAGCTTCTGTGATTGACTTTTACTTCTCATCTGAAATGGAACATGTGCATCAAATCTGTTGCCAAGGTCGCTGGAAAGATGGTAGGATCCTTCTATCACTCCAGTAAATATCTCACTGTTGATGCAATTCTCTATCTATATAAAAGACAAGAATGTCCAAGAATGGAGTACTGCTGCCATATCTGGGCAGGAGCTGCTAAAAACAGACTATCCTGCCTTGACAAAGTACAAAATAGACTTTGTAACCTAGTGGCCGATGCCCTTTTCTCTTCCCTGCAACTTCTCTCCCACAGAAAGGACGTTGCAAGCCTGTCGTTGTTTTATGGCTATTTCCATGGAAATGATCATCTGAGTTCCAGTCTCTGGTCCCCCCTCACCAATCTTTCACAAAAAACACTCGTCTAGCTGAAACCACTGTCAGTAATTTTCCCCACTCTTTATCTGTGCCTAAATCAAAACATAGATTCCATGAACAAAGCTTCTTTCTTAGAAGTGCCCATCTGCAGAACTTTCTTCCGTTTGCCTGTTTCCCACCTGACTATAACTTGGATGTCTTCAAGTCCAACATAAACAAGTTCCTGATAAACCGCCCCCTTAAGTAAGACACTTTATCAGATCTCCATTACTAACGATTACTACGATATTGTCTCATTGATTACTGTACACGCAATAACCCTTATCCCCGAGTGGCATCTAGGCCTTGATAAGTTGTGACTTCCACGGAAAAAAAAAATATGACAGTTATCTTATTTGTTTATCAATGCGTATATTATTCTAAGTAGAAAGATAGTTTATATAGATATAATGGATGTATTGGATTTTGCACAAACAAATCTGCTTTCAATTAAAATTCACTTGTATGGTAAAATTTAAGATTTTTAATTTTTGTTTTCTCAAATTTTGACACATCAATGTTTAGAAAAAAGTGAGTTTTGTTCAAGAATAATTGTGCAAAAAAATGTCTTTTTCTCAATTTCAAAAAATTATTTGGATTTATTGTGTTTTACGCCTAAAATCTTTATATGTTAAATGGTTGCCTGTATGTTGATAATCTAGAGAGGTCTTTACTAGACGATAACCTATTGAATATCTCAATAATTGAATAATAATAATAATAATAATAATGCAATAATAATGCAAACGAGCTGTATTCTCTTTTTTATGTTACAGTGATATAAATATAAAGATATCAGTAGATATAATCATTTTTTACATATATTATTTCAAAATAGTATATAAAAACTGGACTCTGTTTACTTTCAAGTGTTGTTTAAATATTTGTTAAAACAAATATTTAAACAACACTTGAAAGTAAACAGAGTCCAGTTTTTATATACTATTTTGAAATAATATATGTAAAAAATGATTATATCTACTGATATCTTTATATTAGACAACAGGAGCAGAAAACCATAACTTTCAGAACGCTTCTAATTTAAGAAATTACTTATTGGAAATGAAAAAACATATATAAAACAAATGTAAAAGTTTAAAATGCCTTTTTTTAATGAGAAAAAAATGATCATAAATATTGTAATTAAGAGAATAAAGTTGAATAATTGAATCTTAACAAAAACGTTGCAAAAAAATAGGTTCACAAAGTAGCTAAGCATAAAATACTTATAATACTTTTGTGCTGCCGTAGTCTAAACAAAGGCAAACTGCCTGAAACCTGTAATATCTGTGTTAAGTACCATCTTCTAACATGTAAAGTTATCTTGTTAGAGTTTAAAAGTCAGACCCAAATAGCATTGACCCTGACAAATCAAGCCTTGCTACTCATTAGATAATTTTCGTTTGTTATTTTTTACCATAATATTTGGCAATATTATAGGGTACTTAATAGATTCAATTTATTTAAAATATGAATTAGTCCGGTCCATACAACTACTAATACCAATGGTTTTTAAATAATCACCTAAAAATAAAAATCAATGCAAGAATAATTCATATTTTAGATTGAATATAATAATTGTCTACTTTCAGTTTAAAAATTAGCAAATAAATAAAAATTATAACTTCACTGGCACCCTGGCAATTATTGCTACGTACAACTTGTTTAAATAACAAAAATACTTAGATTCTTAAAGTTCATGAGCATTTGAGCATTCATGCCAATAATTGAAGAGTTTGAATACAAAATACAATAAACCATTTTGTTAAATTGAGAAATGATATAACAAAAGGGGCGAATATTAAATTTAGACTTTGATTAAAAGCTTATTTTAACTGCAAGAAAATGCCTGTATCATATTATATAAAACATGATATTGGGGAGTGGTAGAGTGTCGAAATACAATATTCTTGTAATGATAGATTTACAACTTTGAAAATGGCGTTTATTGCGTTTTGTATTCAAACTCTTTATGTGGAATATTAAAAAAACAACAATATGACATTAGTGGTGTGATTTCCAAGGAACATGAAATCATTAAAATTAGCTTTTATTTTATTTGAAACAAAAGTAGTAGAAATGAACCTACTCTATATGGCATCTAATCAATTGGAAGACATCATCTGAATAAAAGAATTACGAGGTCAGAAAAAAATAAATGCATTACGTGAAGATATTTTTCTTAGGTTTCGTTTTCTTAAGTAGATGACTTTAAGCAAATTATTGTTAAGTAAGAGTCAATATGTAAATGTTTTATTCTCATTTTTTATCAAAATTGTTTGTATAATGCTTCAAATAGCATCTCTATTTGCCATTACTTGTATCCAGAGGGGAAATACGATGTGTAAAACTGCTTATTTTAAGTATGCTAGAGTATTTTTTGTATTACAGTTTCCTTTAAGAAATGTAGTAAATATCTTTTCGTTTTTTATAGATTCGTTTTCTGGTACGATTCAAATCAGTTTCAGTAACATTTTTTGCTTTTTTAATATTTCTTGATGCTTTCTATTTTTCTCAACACTTCGATTCACTAATAAGTTAAGAGCCATCAGTAAGTGGCGTTTCTTCTTTTTTAGATTAATCAAGAAATTTTATGTAAGATTTTTTCTTATTTTAAACGTATTATGTTTGGCAAATATTAATGTACAGACCTTTTTACTGCAGTAAACACTAGTTTTAGATTAAAAAAAAATAAATAGCTTCAGTAGTTGTCAGTGTTGGATTACTCAAATTTTCCTCTCTTTCATATCAACTGAACACGTTATTGCTTTAAATTGTTAGAAAGCAATTTAACATTACTTTTATAAATTATTTATTAGTCTATTTTGCATTTTAAAAAGAAGGTAAAAACAAAAGAAATAAAGAACATAATATAAAAGTACAAGTGCAATTATTTATACTCACTATTGATAAAAAAATGTGGCACAAATTCGTAATGCAGAGAGATATGAAAATTGAACCAATATATGTAGAAGGCCCGTCAAACACAATTGACCATATGGTGTCTTAAAAGGGCCTTGATAGAACTGGTCTTGTAGTGAGGAGATGATTGTATTTCCCAGAACTCATCTTGACGAAACCAGAATTGTAGACAAACACGAATGCATTGCTTCACTATCTAAATAAAAAAGGTAAGGATTTTTACAAATAGGTTGCATCTTCATCAGTTAGTCCCTTCAAAACCAGGAAAAATGAAATGGATTTGTGAGTCACGTCATTGGTTGATTTAGTTACATGGTCATTAATAATGATAGGATAGAGATAGACTAGCTAGCAACATCTCTTTTAAGAAAGGAAACATAGTGAAAAGAGATTATCCTCCACTAGATTCGGAGGTCGATATTGCGGTCTCTCAAGAAAGGACAGAATTCTCTAAGTGGCACTTTCCCAGCTGTCGCAGCAGTATTTCATGTTAAGGTTTATCTGACTCTTATATAGATCAAGGATAGCATCTGAAGTCGGGTACTTCTTGGGGTGGCAGAACAATCAAACCATATTTGCAAACATATTAACAATAGACTGGATATATGTTTTCCATATTAGATTAGAAGTGAAACTCTGTCCTGAGAGATTCTCAGAACAAAGGGCTTTTTTAAGGTGAGAACCATTTAATTTTTGACTGAGACAAAACAAGGATCTAGTGTTTGTAGTTAAAGGCGAGAAACTAGGTTTTTAATGAGCTACATTTTTCCCAGTGCATTACATATTCCAGAGCCAAAGGAAGCGAATCAGTGAGATCTTATGCGCTTCAAAGTTTTATCACAGCCAGTTTTCATCTGCATAGATCTTAACAAATGATCATAGGATATGATTTTTCAGATTCACTGATAATATGTGATATTAGTACATCACTTGTTGACTTTGCAGAACGAAATCCATATTGCTTGTCACAAAGTAGATTGTTTTTGTTAAGATAGTTGATACTTTCATGATTTGTCACAAATTCAATTCAAAACTAAAGACTGATTGGTCTGTGCTGCAGAAAACAGATCTCCAATGTATTTAAATATGGGGAAAACCAATGTTTTCCGAGAAGTATTTCTCATTAAAGCAACAGAAACCTTTTGAAAAAATGATATCAAGTTTTGGCAGCAGATTTGTAAGCACAATGACTGAAATGTTATCTGAATTAATTGGCTTGTTAGCATCAAGGTTCCTGATAAGTTTGACATCTCAAACAGGTATATGTATAGTCATGGAGGAAATACTGAAAATAGTTTACACTGATTGCAAAGAATGGAATTTATAGCTAATTTCTTTACAAAAATGTTTAGCTTTGTCAGATGCTGATGATACCACCCCATGTACATCTTGTAACCAAACCTTTTTCCGATATGTCAGATACCACATGTGGGTTCTGTCATTAATCAGTGATATACTCCCTGAATGATACAAATTATAAATTCTCATCTTAAACATTCTGTAACACACATGCACACACACACACACACACACACACACGCACACACACACACGCACACACACACACACACACGCACACACACACACGCACACACACGCACATGTGTGTGTGTGTTGATGTCTGTAAACTACAATAAAATCTATTCATGATTATTAGTTCAAATTGAGAAACGCTTTCAAATTTGTAAGCCTGTTTTTTTTTCTGTTTAGGTTTCAAATGGTAAAAATTTATCTAATTAGGTTACTTGTACATTAATCTTAATTCTAATAAACTTGTGATTATTGTTGTAATTTTTATACATTTTTATTAACATACTTATATTTCCATGAGGCTTCTGAAGAAACGTGGACAAAATAAAACATAAAAATGATAAAACTGGAAATTAAATTTATAAATATATTAGCTACAGCACACTTTTGAGTTGGCTTATTAAAAACACATTAAAGGTATTCTGTTGTGAACAAATCTTTTTATTCATGGAAAAAAGCTACTGTTAAAGATTTGTTAACTCAATTTTAATGAGATTAGAAAGATCGATTCTATTGTTAGATATGTCCTTGCAATCGTGTGAGAGGATCTATGTGTAGGTTTGTCAATCTGTCACACTTTAGTTTAAAATAGAATTTGCATTGTTAAATGCGAGCATTGAATGGACACACTTTATTTCAGTTGGTTAATCTATATAGTTTGAAATAGTGTTTCCGTTTATCTGTTATACTTTAGTTTGACATAACATTTTCGTTGATCTTTATACTCATAGCATTTTTATTTGACTATTATGCTTTAGTTTGGTATGATATTTTCATTTGGCTACCTTACTTGAAATAGAATTTACATTTCGTACTTTTGGGATTCTTCAAACTACTGTTCTCATTTTGAGTGTCATTTTCACAACGTTCCGGTCTATGTTACCTCCGACCTTATCCAGATGTATCTTGTCAAACTATATCCGGAATTTCAAACAGAATCCTTTATTAATTAAGTAGTATGTTCTCGTTCCATCTGCCATGACTAGATAGAAGTTTTTAGAATAAGAAGATAAGAAATCTCATTCTAACATTCACAAATATCGTTGATGATTATCTTCATTAGTAGGTTGTATAAAGAAAGGGTTCGTCGTGTAAAGGGTTCCTATGTGGAGACGTAGATTAAAGATTAGACAGGCCTGTTGAAAGAGACAGAGTTTGTGTGTGTCTGTGTGTGTGTTGAAGTATGGTTCATAGATATGATGTATTATTGTCTTCTTAAAGTTAGTAGAAATGAAAGACTGTAGTGTAGGATGAGAAAGAGTTTGTGTGTGTACTACATTTAAGTGTGTGTGTGTGTGGAGATAGCCATGTGGACTTGTTTGTATTCACTTTTTAGTCGAACCCCGAGCCCTAAGGCCGGATAAGTTCTGTTGAGTCCCAAGAGAGAAGTTGGGGAGACAGGTCCGTTCCATGTGGAATTGTTGTCAGTCCAAGATTTAGGAAGAAAGCGAATTACCGAGTTTAATCCTTTATAAACTCAGTCACGTGTTCATCTGACCTGAGAGATGGTGTCTGATTGGGCAAGCCAGAAAGGAAGTTGACTGCTACAACCAATCAGCAATGATGTTACAAACCAAAACATTCAAAATCATAAGCCACGAGTATATGCTGCTCCTAAGTAATTTGCAATTGTATTTTCAGAATTAAGCTTTCAGCTTTCACAAGAAGGTCACTTTTACAACTGAATTTTCTCAAGTACTTTAAACATTACATACAGATCTTTGAGACAATTCTAGTATGAATATTAGGAGCATTAAATCTTTTTTTAGATGTAAATATCACTAATATATATATATATATATATATATATATATATAAGATAATCATCTACACTTATGAGACAAAAGAATAGTGGACAAACAAGAAAGTTAAAGAAACAGCATATATATTGGGTGACAAGCTATTACTCAGTAGATCTTGTGTAGAATTAGATACAATATAGGCAACATTAATTATAAATAATAGATAATATATATGATAATAAGTAAATAATAAGTATATATACTAGCAGGGCCTGTGAAAATTCCACAGCGGCATCTTTCATATGTAATATATTGCTGCTGGACATTCTATGGGCGTTCAGCATGAATGAAGACACCATCATATTATTCTAGCCTTTTTGTTAAAATTGTATACCCTCTCCTCCATTACTAAAATGATAACTTTTATATATTGTCTGGGCTGATTATTGCATTAACAAACATATCAATCAATTAACTCACATTTCATCATTTTTCATAATTCTTGGATATGTTACTAATTTCGACTATAACTTTTCATAATTTTAACTCACATTATCGCCCAACCTTCCTAAAATAATAACTTTGATATATTATTATAAAAATTATAATGAAATAAAGTAATGTTTAAATCGTAAACGGTTTCAATCATTTCCGGGACTGACTTAATATCCCCCACCCAACTGTTAAAAATATACTTGAAATAAAGATAATCATAAACGGTTTCAACAGCTTTGCGAAATTAAGGCATAAAAACAGTAACACTTTAGGGATTAGGCATCCATTACTTCAACATGAATTTCTGGGTGTAGTATCAGTCTCAGCATTCCAGTTACTTTGATAATATATATATATATATATATATATATATATATATATATATATATTTTCAAGAGAATTGTGTTTTTTTAAACTACAGAATAACTATTAAAATCAAGGCCATTTGTAGCTAGTTGTCATCTTCAATCAGTTGCAATTGAATACAGGCATCCTTAAAAGTCAGCAATTCTTCACCTCCTCAAGTCATCAAAAGAAGTTGCACCTGGTACATGAAGAAGAGGCATCCTTAAATGGAATTTATCAGCATTTCTAGGTACATTCTTGTTACAATCTGGCGGTGACGTTGTCTTCTGGTCCAGGTGTTACTTTGCTTATTAAATACATAATATTCAGGGATATCAATATAAAGGTGGTCTCTTGCATCCATGTCACTTTCGTTAAGTTGGAACCATGCAGTTAATTGCGTGTCACGTGCTTCTGTCTTTGTTCACCTGGCCTATAATAAACTTGTTGCTCATCAGGTAAATGGAGTGCCAGTCGATAAACTGTGGTTGACTGTCCATACATTTTATATTCTGACAAATGCCAAAATGCTTCAGGCAGAGATATGTATCTACACGAAATATATTGCTTAATTTCATTATATTCATGTTCATTAGTTTCATTGTTATTTATATTCATTTCCATCATTGCGCAATCATGTCCTTTATAGACATATTTGAAAAGATATTTCACACTTTTTACCGAGATACACACTTCTACATTAATGTGAGTACCATATTTTCTGAGTAAATATTTATATGGTAATACAAACCTGCAGTGAACCTCATGGACACCCACTCTAACAGAATCTCCATTATTTCTGCATCTATAAAGAGGATATCCAGAAACATTTGTAATAGTCTCCTCCTGATATGACATAGGAAATTTCTTCTGACACTATCCCTCTACCATAAAGATTGAGTTGGGATTAAATGTACCGCAGGGTCCATGAATCATGAGTTTTTTCACTAATTATCTCAATTCTGGATCATGTTCTGATGGTAATTCCACTGAAACAATATTATCAATTTGTTCTTTAGTTATAATTTTATCTTCTGCATGCAACATGATTAGCATGTGACAATGTGGGAGACCTCGTTTCTGAAATTCAATTACATGTATCACAACAATAGGTACCCCAAGTACATATCTGTCTTTTATGTCAATCATTAATTCATTGAGATGTTTAAAAACTCATGCCAACAACTCAGGTCTGTTCTGTGCATTTTCATGCGGCTGTAAGTTTTCGATTACTTCTAGACATTTTGGATTGCAAGTATATATTATAAATAAATCAGGCTTTCCATATTTGCAAACTATTGCCATTGCGTCTTGATAGCATTGTTGCATATTTTGTGGGCTCCCTGTGAAGGATGATGGCAAAATGACAGGTATTCCAGGATCTTCAGTTTCATTATTTCTTGCAAGGTGATCCATCAAGCCAGAATACATTGCAACTCTTAGTTGTGCTTGATTTTCTGCAATGAATTTCAAACGGCAACCTTCTACTTTAACATAAGCATCAACTATATATTGCTGAAATAGTTTTCCATCACTGTGTATCAGACTGAAGCCACCTCTTATAGATAGACAATATGTATACAATTCCTGCATGCAAACCTTATTATGAACTTTGGTTTGCCTATTTTCTACATGAGGAATATTTATATGCCATCTGAATTCACCATGAAGAAAGTGAAGCGGGTAAATCATTGCATCAAGATGGCAAGATAAGTAGGATATCCTCTCCCCCCTGTTGTCCTTCTTGGTACACTATAATGTTATAATGGACAGGAGGTGCTCCATTATCACTGACAAATATTACTGCAACTTCATCATTTGTTGGATTATTATATCTCCTCGCATCAAGGTCGGCAATAAACTGCATGGTTATTTTTCTGGGGTGAACATTTTGTAATGTAGCCCTCTGTTGCTCTTTAAGTTCGACAGTTCTCATGTTTTTAAATGCCCCTACATAAGGATTATCAACCATCGCTTGAGATATTTTTTTTGAGAACTGAATACAAGCAATCAGAATTTTGAGTAGCATTTAACCTCAGATTTAATGTTTCATTTTTCTCAATTATATAGAGCTATCCATATTTTCTTCCTGCATTTTCATTTGGATGTAAATTTATTGCATAATGATATATTTGTCCTTGCAATCAAAAAAAAATATAGACTATGTCCTGGGGGTGGCTTCACTGCAGCGTCGAAAGAAACAAAGGCAAAGGAGGAGTTATAATTCCTAATGTTTTTTCTAAAGTTGGTTGAATCCCTGTCATTTCCTTCAATTCCCTTAAAATGACCGGATATTCTTGCAGGGACTCAAGTGAAACTTTTCCATTATGACAGCAATTCAGAGACTCTCCCTGGAATCGGAGAGCCTGGAAGTGTTCACAAATAACATTCATTGACCCAATATAGAGTCTATCAGGATTATAAATTGAACATCAACTGCATTATTTCTTCCTATGTTATTTCTAGTTCTCCTATTTTCAAGGTTCATCAGTCGTTCTCCTTCACTCATGTCATTTCTTCTAACTCTCATCTGTTGTCTGTTGATGCTTCATTGCTCTTGTCTTTCTTCTTCGTCCATTGCATATCTTCTTGTTCGCTGACCCTGTTGCTAACTCTACCCTCGTGGGGATGCAAGTAAATGAAGACATTAGTTTTAATTATTTTTCTCGGTAAATATGAAGAATCACTCCACCTTCGAAAATTCCTTTAAAATTACCACTTTTATAGGTTTTCAGGGGCGCTAAACATGACAATAACGTTTAAAATTATGGCAAATGAGTGGGTGCATTTCTTCATATCCTATAAACTACTTGTTTCCTGGAATTTTTAACGTTAGTGATAATTTTAAAAGATTTTCCGAGTGTAGAAAGAAAGTCCCCCCCCCCAAAATGTTGGCCACAAAGTGGTTACTCATTTTACGTTAAATTATTATATAAAGTGATCCCCCACTTTTTGAAACTAACTTTTTTTTCATATCTTGGAAACTACTCATTTGCCATAATTTTAAACGTTATTTTCATTTTCAGCGCCCCCGAAAACCTATAAAAGTGGTAATTTTAAAGGAATTTTTGTGGGTGGAGTGATTCTTCATATAAAAAAGGTTACTTAGAAATTAAGAATAAGTGAAAAAAATTTCCTCCGAAATAAAAATAATAATTCAGCTTAGAAGAATATTTCGAAATGAAAACAAATCTATTATAGAAAATATTTAATAACGTTTAAAACAATTTTTCAATTAAACTATCACAGTTATTTCCCCTTTCGTTTCTGGTTTGAAAATTAAACAATTTCAGATTTCAGATAAAATAAGTTAAATCAAATATAAATTGAAACTTAAATAAACTAAATAATTAAAATTTTTAATTAGTACAGTTAACACAAAGCTATCATGTCGAATAAGTAATATCATCAAGCTAATTATTTAAATAGATTTAATTTAATGTTAATGCTAATGACCGTAGTCAATCAATGTAGATGTGGTTTGAAGAATGCTATATATAGAAATTACGTATGAAATATAATATCTGTTGACAGAAGTATCCTATCATGGGCGTTAATATTTCTTGACCAGGAGAGGTGTCACACATATGGCTTTATATTTCTTTGGTCGTTGGGAGTTGTACACACAGACACACATACGCACGAATGCTACTACTTATATATATGCATAGATAGTAATAATATTTACTAATAAATAGTTATATTTACATCTAAAAATATGGTTTTGAGCCTTCTAAAATTTGTACTAGAGTTGTCTGGAGGGACATATGGCACAGTGGTAGAGTACTTGGAAAAATTCAGTTATAAAAGTGACTTTCTTTTGAAGATTCAATCCTCAGTGTGAGCAATACAATTGCGGATCACTTAGGACATCTGTCCAATCATATCTGATGGAATGAGAGCATGCTATCCCTGTAAATTAAATTAAGAGTGTCGTTCGAAATTTTGTAGATTCCTGAGTTTGACAGAAAGATTCCCAAGTTTGACAAGATACACCTGAAGATGCTTGAATGTTACATCAACCAAAATGTTGTCAAAATGACAAGATGAGAAAAGTAGTCTAAAGAATCCAATTAATATGAATAACCAATCTGCATCTCAAAAATTTAGAAACAGAATTTCCATTTGTCTCTTATACTTCAGTTTGATGTAATATTTTCGTTTACGCTACACTTACGATTAAACTAGTATTTTTCTTACTAAAAACTCATATTAATTTGCTGAAGAATATTTTTATTGCTTTCATGAAATTGATTATTCAGTGTTTTACAATATACAAATGAGTAATGCAATCTATAACAAAAAGAAAGAAATTCTGTGGGTAAAACAATTTATACTTAATATTTCTTTATTAAATACTAGCAGGACCCATGTACCACTATTGCTCGGTAGAAAGATGGTATAAAGCCTGAACAGATACGTTGAAAAATCCCCTCCATCAAAACGGTTTAAACTATTATATTAGGCTCGGCTAAATTTGTTTTGTTTTATTTTATGAAGAGATCAGCGAAAGGAAGAATTGAGGTCCCCACGGATGAAAAGAAACAATGAAAAGCATGCTAGTTAACATTAAATCAACCAAATATAGGAAAGTAATGAATACAAAATGCCCCTGAAAAAATATTTTAACCAATCTTGAAACCATTTCAATAAAGGAGGAATCCTTCTAAACTTTTTGTTTTGTTTTATGAAGTAATCAATAAGTTATGAAGTTAAACCCCTGTTAATAATTAACTAATTATAAGATAATATGTACCCCCCCTTAAAAACCAAAAGGAAAAAAATGAAAATGTTATTGTGAAATGACCTGGAAGTTAAACTCACAAAACTGTGATGGTAGCCCATGTCAGAATGAAAAAAGAATTGATGATGATTATTATGAAGATAATAATAATAATAATAATAATAATAATAATAATAATAATAATAGCAGCAGTAATTAAAAGTACTAATAGCGGCAGTAGCAGTTGTACCAACAACATTAAAAACACTTGATACAACTTTTGATATAAACAAACCATTTAATTTATGTGAATAATTTGAAACTTGTAAAAAAATTATTTTAACTGCATATTTTACGAACAGAAAAGTTTGACAATGTTTTTGTTTAAATAATCTATATATTAATAGGATAGCATGTGTGTTATTTATTTTGTGTGTTACACTTACATCCGAGTGACTGTCGTTATGGACTTCCATTTCTTGTAATAAATAATTTTACCAAGAATTCTTCATAAGTGTTGGTTTCGGTTTCAATTATAGCTGATGGCACTTAAGTCATCTATTTTTTATAAATAATTTTACCAAGAATTCTTGATAAGTTTTGGTTTCAGTTTCAATTATATCTGATGGGACTCCAGTAATCTAATTTTTTTATAAATAATTTTATCAAGAATTCTTCATAAGTTTTGTTTTTGATTATAACTGAAGGAACTTAAGTTATATGTATTTTTTTTTTTCATAAGTTTCAGTTTCAATTCAAGCTGATGCACCCAAGTCATATGGATATATTTTTTTTTACTTTTGAAATCGCAACTTTATAATTTATAAAAATCGATAGAACATTAACTCTATAATAATATATACGAAATCTGCACGAATTAAAATATCATATTTAAGCATACTTTACAACCGGGCTATGCCGGGTGTCCCTGATAGCTTAGATAAATACTTTTTCAGCTTTAACAAAAGAGCTACAGTAATATCAGAGCTTTAACAAAAGAGCTACAGTAATATCAAAGCATCTTCATTTATGCTGAATATCTACAGAATGCCAACATTGATCTATTACATATGAATGAGTCCCCTGTGAAATTTCCACAGGTCCCACTAGTATAGAAGTAATATGCGAAAATAATAAACTTGTATATTTTAACAGTGAGATATTCATAAACGTTTTCACAAAATTCTAGTTTATGTAAAGAAAAATATAAAATGTAATGTGAATGCAAATTTCATCACATGCAAACTTTACAAGCGGCTGCTGACCGTTGTGAATGTAATATTCCAGCCAAGGGTAAATGCCTTACAACAAATTATTTTATCATTTAGATTAAGGGGTCGGTTTAATGTAAAATCATATTTCACTTTCTAACCAGATAGCGTTTAAATGACATCTAATAATCTTAGTTAAATCTGAAAAATGAAATATTCTTTATTTGTGGGTGGGTGGGTGCATATAAACTTATAGTTATTGATAGGATAAAGAGAAGGATTTGTGGGTACTGTTGCCACCTTGATTTATGGTTTGTGGTTGGGTTAATAGATTTATTTTTAATCCCCCTCCCCTCAAAAAACACACAATTTAGCCCTCACAGCTATAAATATCTGGTTATATACTTTTAAAAGGCTATAAAATAATCGCCCACTCTAAAATCTGCAGTAATTGTTTTTGTTCCAACAGGTAATCCCTTAAAAATCAGAATCTCATTTTGGATGGGAGTGGGATTTCATCTACAAATGTATTGCAATTAATTTAAATATAACATTTTCAAATATGTTTCAAAGTGTTCTGGTATACTTTAAACCATATATGAACTGTAGAATGTATTATCGTAATTTAGTGCAATCGTATTTATCTAAAAAAAAAAAAAATTTATCCCCAAAACCTTTATAAAAAGATGGTGATTTTAATTTCAGAGAACGTATTAACTTCATTGCTAATAAAACAATATGAAATTATGTAAAAACAAAAATAAATAAATAAAAAATAAGATGCAAATAGTTGGGAGCTAACATCTTTAATATGGCGCATTGTTAATGCCTTCAATTTAGCCGTTTAGTTTGTTTATATAGCATATTAACGAAGATGTTACACTATTAATATTATTGTTATATGTAGTAGTAGTAACAGGTGTCTCTAGTATTATAGGAACAGCATTAATAACAACAAAGCAATAATAAGAATAACAAAACATGAGATTAGCACACATACACTGTTTTTCTCCATAACGGTAAGAGAAATCCTTCTATACCGAGGTAAATCCTTTTATGATGTGCTTGTTAAGGTAAGAAATGAGGGCATCGCAAGACGGAATAAATATTAGTATCAAACTTCGAAAAAAATGTGCTCCGCTCTCCAAAGTCATGACATAACCAATTCAGTGTAACATTCAATCAGAATATGTAAGGCTTGTAAGGCTCTTTTTAGTAGTTTGTATTTAAACAGGAAAGATCGACAAAAACACATACTTTATCTTTTATATATGAGAAAAGAGGGTGTGTTTTACTCTTTTATAGCCTTTGACAGATTTTTAAAGGAAAAAAAAACGTGATCAAATCAATTGATATATTAAGTAGAATTTGACAGATATTTTATTGAATAATGCCTGAATAACTTCAGAAATAGATATTTTGTAATGTGTTAAAATGAAAAATAAACTTGTATGGCGAATGTCAAATCAGTCATGCCACTTGTCAATCTTCAAATCCTTGGATCAGGAATTATTGATATTCTTTTTTTACATTTTACATCCTCAGCAACATAATTACATTTCCTCAAGAGTAAATGAGATCATGGAAAATTGATATGAAAAAAGATTCCTTAGTGTTTTTTTAAAGTGCAGATATTGATTGTTGAGGATATCCAAAATATTTCATTGTTTGGTGAAAAATGAAGTTAAGAGAAATAAAAGTTAATATATAAGTATGGTATTTTCTCATAAATGTTGATGTTTTCTTATGAAATTATAACTTGTTCATATTATTACACTGGGTTACAAAAAATGTTTTGAAAATCGTCCTGGGTTTTCCAGCTGAATTATACTACTTTTGATGCCCTGAGTCCGAAAATGACCTTGGTTTTGCTCAATCAGGTCAGGTTTTTTTTGCTACAGAATTTTTAAAAAATCGATTTTTCGTAAAAAAAAAAATTTCTGCGGATCCTCAGCTGAGAAACCCCTGACGATTTTTTCCGTTTTCCTCAAGAAATAAAAGTCAACGTATCCAAATTCATTCAGTATTTGGGAAGAATGACACAAATTTGCTAAAGTATAACCTTCGTTAGCCTAAATTCACACAAAAATATATTAAATATTAAATAAATTCTATACATATTTATACACATAAATTTATGATAAACACATATATTAATTATTTATAATATTATTCGTGTCTGTGCCTTGTAATTCGATATATTATTCAAGAATAATATGATTGAACTCAAAACCCCTGATATTAGCATATGTATAGCTCGCCAGGTAGGCCTATATCTGTATCTCAAAAAGTTGACCTGATAGAGCAAAATCATTGTGATATTCGGACTCAGAACAACAAAATTAGTCTAAATCAGCTGAGAAACCCCTGACGTTTTTTTGGTTGTTACCCAGTGTTATCTATATAAATAATGTGTGTGTATATTTGTGTGTCTGTCTACGTGTAAATATTTAAGGATACTTTATAACGAGTAAAATCTTTGTTTGGATAGATGAGTAAAGCGCACATATGTCAGCAAGTTGGAATGCAAACTGTTCATTTCAACTTGACATATTTTCACTTTATGTGCATGACCAAATTCAGTTCATTTCTTGATGTCATTTAATATTAAATCTTTCTTACTTATTAGGTGGACAAGAAGGGTCTTGCAGAATTTTACATTTTGATTTCAAATGATGTATTTTCAAATAAGTTTTTGTTATTATACCTTTACTTTATATATCATTTTAAAGAGCGTTTTCGCTCTATCTTAACTGTTCAAATTACAATCGTTTTAAAACAAATATGTCTTTTCAGAACATTGAATACAAGATGGAACAAAAGCAAATTCACACAATTTTCTTATTTCAGTTCAAACTAGACCGAAAAGCTGCTGGAACAGCTTGCGATATCAACAAAGTGTTTGGCTAAGTAACTACTACTGAACACACAGTACAATGGTTGTTTAAGTAATTTCCTGACAGCAACGGGAGTCTTGAAAATGATGAGCATAGTGGTCAGCCACCGAATGTTGACAACAATCAATTGAGCCTTAGTTGAAGCCAGTCCATGCACAAATGTTCAAGAACTTGCTTTTGAATTAGATATAACATATACAATAATATTCAAATACTTGAGAAAGATTGGAAAGGCAAAAAACTTGATAAATGACTTGAACACAAACCAAAATAAACGCCATTATTAAATGTCATCTTCCCTTCTTTTTCACAGCAAGAATGACCAGTTTCACAACCAGGTTGTGACTTGTGATGAGAAGTGAGTTCTTTACAACAATTAGCAACGCTCAGCTCAGTAGTTAGATGCTGACGATGCTCCATGAGACTTCCCGAAGCCAGAGTTGCACTAAAAGAAGGTAGTGCTGACTATTTGATAGTCTGCAACCCGTCTCATCCATTATAGTTTTTTGAATGAAGGCAAAACCATTACGGTGGATAAGTACTGTCAACAAATGGATGAAAACTTCAACAACAACAGAAACAACAACAGAAAAAGCCTAATTCTCCTCCGCCACAATGCCCAAATGTACATTGCTAAACCGACCCTACAGAAGTTGAACGAATTGGGCTACAAAATTCTGTCTCATCTGCCATACTCTCCAGACCTCTCACTTACCGACTACAATTTTTTTCAAATACCTTGACAACTTTCTGCATGAGAAATGCTTCAAAAACCTAAGCAATATAAAAGACGATTTTAGCGACTTCATCGCCACCAGAACGCAAGATTTTTATGTTACTGGCATAAATACACTTTTTTTGCATTGACAAAAATCTGTTGATTCTGATGGTGTTTATTTCGATCAATAAATTTTTGTTAGAGCCGAGATATGTTCACCTGAATTTAAAAGTTAAAAACTGCAAAAACTTTCTTGCCAACTGATATCTCTTGGTATCATCCTACATTGGTAGGAGACGTAGCTGGAGCAATAAAATTTTTGGTTTTGATTCTAACTGATGGCGCCCAAGTAATTTTTTTAACTTTTGAAATTACTGCTCTATATTAGGTACAATATAATATTCAATAGAGAATTTGTTCTATAATAATAAATATGAAATCTGTGTAAATTAAAATGTAAAAAATTAGAAAGAACTAGATATTTTAGTGTTGCTGGGTTTAAAGTTTCAATTAGTGGAAATGTATTTTAAATAGTAACTAGCACGGTTATTTGGCGTTGCCTGGGGACATATAAAACTAAATAGAATTTAAATAATGTATAACATATTTATATTAAAATATCTATCTCTCCCACTGTCTCTTTATTGTTCTCACTTTTCGTTGCCCCTATTTTTCTCTCTTTCTCCTTAATCATTTCTTTGTCCTCTGCTCAATCCATTCGTCTTGCTTGTTTTAATGTGCTGAAAATTGTAAATCATTTATAAGAGCTATCCCTTTTACATATAATATTCTAATCCCATGTTTATTGCTGCCTAATAATGCTGCATAGAACAAAATACAACGGCATTCTCGATCCCCGGTAATTGCGTTCCCTCCATCCATTTTGCAATACTATGAAGAGAGAAATTACGTTGGTAATAAAAATAGTCCAAAAGATAAAATCTTAGTTTGAACATAGTTTACATTTATTGATCCTTAACAACTCCAAGTAAGACAAAAGATTATGTTACACACACTCATCAAATATAATATAGTAATGTTAATAAAAAAATGTTATTACTTCCTGATAATTCCGGGTAGAACAAAAGTTTCTGTTACTTCTTTCCGTCCAACCTCAAGTATTAAATATAATAAGGCGATATTAGTAAAGTGCTCGTCACTATCAAAAGTACCGTTAAAATCATATGAACATAAATGAAGTTGATAATGACAATTTTGTTGTTCACTATAATAACATCGAATAAAACAGAAGTTTCTGTTACCCCCCCCTTTACTACCAAATAATAATAACATAATAGTAGTTATGAGTCCTTCACAGAACTGACAAACTTACTGTTAAAATATAAGTATGAAGAGAACTAATGTAAATAATGACAATTATATTGCCCCTGAATGACGCCAATATCAAAAAATTACTATTATCCCTCCCTCCACTTATCAAATGTATTAGTTTGGTGCAAAAACAATATCGTTTTCTCACATATGTTACTTTTACATGATTTCTGAATTAATTCATTGATATATATATATATATATATATATATATATATATATATATATATATAGTCATGTTATATATCATTTTGAAGCGCGTTTTTTGTTCTATCGAATCATGTTATTCGTTATTGTTCTCAATCTCTTCATTCATTTATTTGCAGGCTTTTCGATAACATGGACAAAATTCAAATCTGCACGATTTTCTAGTTCAAACTAGGCCAAAAATCTGCTGAGACAGCTCATGATATCAATGATGCGTTTGGCCCAGGAATGAATGTGTGGCACAACGGTGGTTCAAGAAATTTCACAATGGTGACAAGAGCCTTGAAGATGAAGACTGTTGTGGCTGTCCAACTGCGGTTGATAATGATAATTTGAAAACCTTAATTGAAGCCGATCCTTGCAAAAGCACACGAGAAGTTGCTATTGAACTCGAGGTCGACCACTGAACAGTCGTTTGTCATTTAAAACAAATTGAGAAGTCAAAAAGTTGAATAAATGGGCGCCGCATAAATTGAAAAAAAATCATCGTTTTGAGGTGTCTTCTATGCTCCTTCTGTGCAACAAAAACGACCCATTTCTCGGCGTGATGTGTGATGAAAAATGGATCTTCTACGACAACTGACGATGTTCGGCACAGAAGGTTTGGTGGTCTGCAGCCGGTCTCATCCATCACAACTTCTTGAATCTGGGCGAAATGATTACGGCAGTGATGTACTGCTGACAAATTGATGAAATGCACCACAAGCGCCAATGTATGTGCCCAAGATTGGTCAATATGAAGGGACCAATTCTTCTCTCTGACAACACTCGCCCTGCATGTTACTCAACTTACCCTGTAGAAGCTGAACGGATTAGGCTATGAGATTCTGCCTCATCTGCCATATTCACTGAACGTCTCGCCCACTGATTATCACTTTTTCAAGCATCTCAACAACTTATGCAAAAATGCTTCAAAAACCGAGATGATCTCGAATCGGCCTTCAATGACTTCATCCCTTCGAGAACTCCAGATTTCTATGATAATGGGATTTAAAAAATTGTTTCTCGTTGGCAAAAATGTGTGGATTTTAATGGTTCTTATTTCGATTAATAAAGTTTATTATGAAGGGAGTTATGATCTTTTGAAGTTGAATGCCAAAAAACAACATTATTTTTGCACCAACCTAATACAACTGTAATTTTATTAAGAAGACCTTCATATTACTGACAAAAGTAAAGTTAAAATCAAACTATCACAGAAGTGATGTTGATACAGATTACTAATCCTAGGAAATGCTAACTAGAAGCAGCTTTCAAATTTCTAATTTCTTTCCCCTTTATTACAAAATATTAAAAAGATAGTGTTAATGAAGACAATAGTCCAAAGACAGGTAATATATGTCGGTTAACGAAAATAATACTGTAATCTTAGAATTTTTGATACCGGACAACTACGAGTAGAATGAATGATCCCGGTAAATTTCTAATGTCTTCTCTCTTCTTTATGTCAATATATTAAGAAAATATATCATGAACCAGGACTCATACTCTGTTATTGGTATGACTCCCGGATGATTAATTCATGTAATATACTCTATAATGGAACATGTACGCATTTTTACTGAAATAAATGATTGCTTTAAAACTTGTTTGAAACTATAATGATATCATTTTTGATTATTTTCTTTTAAATTGATCATCTAAAAATATCTATTTTTTGATGTTTTAGAGTACACCTATTGAAAGCTTCATTTTCCTGTCTATATAATATAGATGTTAAATAATTAAACTTCAATGAACAAGTTTGTTATTTTGAATATTGAACTAATCATTACCCAAAACAAGTATTGCGATTTATGAAGCCGTGCTTAATGTTTACACATACTATTTGGTTTTGTTCAGTTTGTCTATTTTACAAAAATAGCAACCCTTTTTGCTTATTTTTCTAACGAGTCACCATTATAGGTAATATATCTATTAAAATGAATTCTGAAGAAAAATTTATTGATTAGCTATGATATTCACTCTGTGAACTAGTATTTCTTCTATTAGTGAGTTCACTACTTATCAAGACTAAAATCCACTTGCAGATACAGGCTGATGGAGTGATTGTCAGTTGAAAGATGAACATCTTAGGAGAGGATTGAACATAATTAATAGAATGAACAAAGTTTGATTACATATTAGGACGGTTTATGACAAGTATTTGTTGTTGGCATTAGATTTTAAGATGGCCATGTTGTCGTCTGCAGAGAAGCAGTTTAATGTTAATGTGTTCCATAAATAAGAAAGTTTTAGTAAAATACCCTTTTCATAGAAATTCTGTCTAAAAATAAACACATGGGGTAGAAATAAAAGATCGTTCCAGTTGTAGGAAAAGACGAGTTCTTGCTGTGAATATATGATTAATAGGAACAAGGGATTGGAGCTCAGTTGAGCATATTTGATGGAAAATAATGAGATAGAGAATGTCTAGCAATATCTTTTCTGTGAGCAAGAGACTGCAGTTAAAAGAATGTAATCCCAAAACATGATACATGATCATTTCATACGATTAAAAACATGTTATTTTAGGCATCACTTCAGATTCATAACTTTTCCAACAATATTATTGCATAAATAATCACAATGGATCTATTTGCCTTTTGAACTCTACAAAACCAATACCGTATTTTGCGATTGTTATAATATTTAGACATTTTTTATGATCGTTGTTAAAGTATAAGAGTAGATGAATTTTTAAAAGTTTTTAAATAAAAATAAAATTCAGTTGTGACAATTGAATAGGATTTAGCGTCTATAAATGTCTTGACAGGATGTAAAAAAATAAGTCTCTAACTTAATATGCCTCGCACAATGTACAAAGTACCAGTTTCTGTCACATCATTGCAGTGTGGCATCTTAGTGGGTTTTTTTTTTCTTAATAAGTATTTCTATGAAATGTGCTCCAATAAATTTAGTGTTCTTGTGCCTCATCAACTAAAATACCTTCAAATCACCTGACTAGCAATAAAATTCCACTCTTTCACTTTAAAGGTTTCAAGATGCTGGCAACTCTTACCGTGTAATAGTTTATTTTCTCAAACTGTTCGCTTTTGTAATTCTTTTCTTTTTCCCTGTTTCTCCGATTATAACACAGAAATTCAAATGTAATTGTGAACAAATATCTTGCTTCTCAACCTCCTACATAAGTTGCCCTATAAATCCGGCTATTATCACAGTAGCTCGTTATTTTGGTAGCAACATGCCTTGTTTGGATTGAATAAAAAATTCAATAATTTTAATTATTTAATAAAAACAAAATAAGAAAAAAAAATTAATATTGCTAATGATTATAACAATAATTTAATATTTCTTTCAGCTGGATGCATTGAAACGAGTTGTTGATCGAACAGCAGCTGATCTTGAAGCTACCAGGTCACAAGTAGCAACACAAAAGAAAACGCTCATGGTTGAAACCAAAAAGTAAGAATACTTTTTCTCTTTTTCATTATAATTGACTTTTCCATTATTATTTACTGTCCAGGAGTTAAAAAACAAAAAAACAAAAAACAAAAAAAAAACAAACAAAAAACTATCAATATAAAATGTTGCTGGTATTAGTGATTGTCATTTATTTACAGAAGAAAGCCATATCTACAATATTACAATTCTGATTTTGGGCATGTGAAAAGAGAGGAGACTTAAAAATGGAAGTTGAGGAAATCACATAACTTCCAGCTGAAGATGCCTTAGTTTCTTTCCTCACTGACAAATGAAAAACATTGCCGATCCTGAGAAACTCCAACAGATTAGGGGTGGTCACACAGTGTAGCTTTTCTTTCTCTTTTTTATCTCTCTCTCTCTCTCTCTCTCTCTCTCTCAGACACACACACATATGTACAAAGTTTTCTGTTCTTTTAACTAAAACCATTATAAATTCAAAAACATGTGTCCACATATTTTTTTGTTCAACAGCTGAAAAGCGGTCTGAGTTTCACAGTGGCAGTGATAACAAGAAGATCAGTCATGTGTGTTTGCTGGACTCGGGTGTATAACGGTTTATATACCAAAAAATAAAGTTTGCAGATGGCCCCAAAGCCTAGATTTTTGGAAATCTCACTGCATATTTAGCATATGGGTTCACTGGCTTTTAGTTATACATAGAGATGTTCTACTGTGTCATGTCTTTGTTGAATTCTTATATCCATCTTCTTCATCATTAACTGTAAAAGAGAGCACAAGCACATGCTTGTTTCAAACATTAAAGCAGCAGACATGGTTATTATAATAGTTCAATTTTATGGCAATCATGCGACAAGCCAAAATGAAAACAAAAACATGTATAAAAAATAGAGCATAACTAATAATCAAATATGTTATAGCCAGAGAATAGCGTGTTTTTGAAGATTAGCAATGCTACATAAATACAGTTCAGCCATGTAATACTTTTGATTATGCTGCGACTCTCTTTTTCAAACAGAAATTAATTCCACTACGCCTATTACAAAACTCCCACTAATTTTTGGTAAAAGATGTATTCCTAATTTTTGGTAAAGCTATGAATACATCTCTATTTTCTCTTGCTATATATAAAATAGTAGGGTAGATTATTTCCAAGCCTTGGTAAAGCTACAAATCTAGGAAAATGAAAATTCTGAAACAACAATTGTGGTAGTTATAAAAAAAAACATAAGTACTAGATTGATTAGAAGAACACGATTGTCAATCATCAATTGTGATGAGGCACTAAAAAAAAAAGGGTAGAATCCCACAATGCAGTTTGGCACTTTCATGCAAATCTATAAATTTCCAAATGGGACTTTGTAGTACTTAATTGTAATTGTGGCGATTGGGTTGAGCTATATAACGTTTCTTTTTGGAAATTGTGTGTGTGTGTATACATGTGTGTGTGTATATATATATATATACACACATGTATATATATATATATATATATATATATATATATATACATGTGTGTATATATATATACATGTGTGTATATATATACATGTGTGTGTGTGTATATATATATATATACATGTGTGTATATATATATATATGCATGTGTGTGTGTATATATATATGCATGTGTGTGTGTATATATATATATACATGTGCGTATATATATGTGTATGTGCATATATATGTGTGTGTATATATATATATATATACATGTGCGTATATATATGTGTATGTGCATATATATATATGTGTATATATACATATATATATGTGTATATATATATGTATGTGTATATATACATATATATGTGTGTGTTTATATGTGTATATATATATATATATATATATATACACACACACACACTTATGCTGCCGATTGAAATGAATCTTTGCTACCAAATATCACTGATGGATGTTTTTGTGCCTTTAGCTCATCAGAAATGATAATTTATATGTGAAAAATTGAATTAATGACATAACTGTACGGTTTTATACGATCATTTTAGTAATATACCTAGATGAATAACGAATGTGACCATTTGTGAAGCATAACTTTCTCTTCAGTTTTTTTTTTATAGAGGATATACACAAATCTCTCTCTCTCTCTCTCTGTATATATAAATGAAAATGTGTGTATGTATGTGAGAACACTTGTTAACCTATATACTCAACGAATTTTTTATGTATAGACTTGAAATTTGGTATGTGGGATATTAAGACATATGGAAGCCATTTTAATCAGTTTTCATGTGTGTGAAAAAGGTTGCTAAGTGGTTAAAATTGTAAAATTGGTACATAGAAGTCATCGGATTTTTATCTGTTTGTCAACTGTTTCTTGAATGCGCATGCACGGTCGTGAAACATCACAGCTTCTTCATGTTATGAAGAAGATTTTAAAACACTTTGTAAAGAACGTCTCAAGCTGGTCTAATGGTTATCGTACTTGACTCACTGTCTAGGTTTTGGTTTTGATCTCAGCTCGAGTATTTTTTTTTTAACTTACAAGAAGAGAACTGTTTTGAAATATATCTAAAGAAAGTGTTTATCAGCATTTTCTTATTATCCACCCATGTTTTTGTTAATTTAATTCTGTAAATACTTAACCAATCATTATGAATTTTGTAACAGAGCTGCTTAAGTTATGGGTATGTAATGTGAGCTATATTTAGTTTAATGTAGTTTTACAGAATGTTCGTTAAAATTCAGACACCTTTGACTTTGATACAATTTTAACTATATTTATTGGACATGACTTAATAAATATTCTTAAAATGCCAGTTTTTATTGGAATATATTCAAGGCTTGTTAATAGGCATGATATGGGCATTATTTTCCACTTAAATTTTAAATTATTTCTGATTTGTATAAAATTTGGTTCATAATAATAAAATTCCTTAAATACCAATTTTTTCTTAAGATTTTGTAAGTTTGAGCATCAAATGTTATATATTTTCCTTAAATGCAATTAAATTTTTTTTTTGATTAAAATTGCAATAAGGATTGTAAACGTAATGTTTAGGACGTATATTAATAATCTAGATAAGGTTTAAATACACATGTTAATATCCGAATAATGTTTACTGTGTTTATATAATAGTACTCAATGATAAATAGAGCTGTTTATATAACAAAAATCTCATTTATACATAGTTCTGATCCACAACGAGACCGCATCGGCCTCTTCTGGCAATTGATGGTAAGCAGCCAGAATAAGCAGATACAAAAACTACCAGACAATGAATTCAAGACTCTTTATTTTTTTTTAAATTTATTTTTTACATTTTTTTATTCCATTTTCACCCCAAACAAGGCACAGTGCCGCGTTAATGTAGGGGGCTACTATCGGGGCCATAAGTTGAGTTGTAAGGAGTTGAGCAGCAAGATGTCTGTTCACATTACACTTGAATTTCAGCATGTTAGTACAGTTGGGAAACTCTGAAACTATATAAAAGAAATATGTTTATTTTTTCAAGAAAAGTGTATCAAATAAAATTTCAACAACTGTTTAGAGATAAGATTTTTTTAATACTAAAACATGAAACAACTATGAACGAAAATCTATTTTTTGTGCAAGAAAAGTTTCAATAAAATAAGTTTTTTTGTTTTTTTTTCATGAAAAGTACTATGATCGAAAACAATTTTTTTTTTTCAAGAATAGCGTCAGATATTTTTCCCCATTAACGAAGATATCGTTTGCTGATACTGATTGTGATGATTGGCAAATTGCATTAACTTTTTCCGGCAGCTTTTTCAGCAGCTTACTGTAAACTGCCTGAAGCGAAGATGTTGATGCCATCTTGGGTCAGGTTTTGGTTCAGTACCATATATATATATATATATATATATATGATAAATTTTATTATTATTAGAGAAAAAGGTATAGTGTATGAAAAACTAAAGCATAAGTTTTTAAAACTTGTCATAATGAATTTATTATTTATTTACTTAATGGATTTTTTTTTGTTACAAAATTAAAAAATGAGTTGCGTATCGATAATTGTTACTTCTAGATATTTAAAAAGATAAACAATCAGAAATTTTTAACAGAGCCACGATGCTGGTCGCAGCAGCTAACATGAAAATGATCAAGATGGCTGCATGATGTGACGTCACAACGGAGACAAAAGGACACACTTGGACAGAGAAGCGGTGTTCAGAGAAACACCTATTCTGAGATGAGTATTCTAGATATGTTCAGAGAAAGAAAGGTGTTTGAGATGAGTGTTCATTAAAGTATGTGGGTGACATCACAGAAGAGACGAAAAGTCATATGCGACTGGAGAAAGAGAAATGAATCGTTTAAAATATTTAGAAAATATGCGTTGTTTGAAATATCAGATATAAAGGCTTTGGTTAAAAAAGAAAATGAGTCGAGTTTTTTTTTTCCTGTCTTCTATTTCTTTGATGTGACGACTACATTACAAATTTATGGAAATTACTGGAGAGAATTTAATGGAGAATATTAGGTAAATATTTCAGCGGTATTCATGTATTTTTCAAATGAAAACCTATCTATATAGTCTAATATAAAATCGTACACAATGAAAAGGTGTAAAACATACTTATCAGTGTGATGCTCATCACAAAACACACAAAATGGAAAGCAACATTCATAATAGAACCGACACCTTGCTGCCCAAATCCCTACATAGTACCCCAGTAGTTGTTGCCCCTGATAGTAGCCCCCTACACCAAAGTGGCAATTTGCCTTGTTTGGGGTGAAAATGTAATAAAAAAAAAAAAAAAAAATAAAAAAAATAATCCCAGTAACATATTTTTTTGTAAATTTTAGATAGTACATGTTAATTTTGCTATATTTCTTTAGAACCTTTTCACTATTTAGCTATTTTTAAGTAAATATGCAAACGTAATTTATTTTTTTCTTCAAGAAGAATTCCAATAAGGATGTCTGTTTTTTTTTGTTTTGTTATTAGGTTGAGAAGAAAGTTCTTGCAGAATTCTTAATTTTGATTTCAAATGATGTATTTTCAAATAAGTTTTTGTTATAATACCTTTACTTTATATATCATTTTTAAGAGCGTTTTTCGTTTTATTTAATTGTTTAAATTACAATCGTTTTAAAACAATTATGTCTTCTTTTTAGAACGTTGAGTAGAAGATGAAAAAAAAGCAAATTTTCACAATTTTTTTTATTTCAATTAAAGCTAGGTTGAAAAGCAGCTGAAACAGTTCGAAATATCCACAAAGCGTTTGGGTCAGGAAGCACTACTGAACTCAAAGTACAATGGTGGTTTAAGAAATTTTGTAACGGCGATGAGAGTCTTGAAGATGATGAGCATAGTGGCCGACCATCGGATGTTGACAACAATCAATTAAGAGCCTTAGTCGAAGCTAATCCATGCACAACTGTTTGAGAACTTGCTTTTGAATTGGATGTAACATATACGGCGATTTTCAACTACTTGAGAGAGATTGGAAACACACAAAAAAAAATGGGTGCCTCACGAATTGAATGACAACCAAAATAAATGCTGTTATGAAATGTCATCCTCTCTTTTACACAACACAACAAGAACGACCCGTTTCTCAACCGGGTTATGACTTGTGATGAAAAGTGGGTTCATTATGACAATTGATGACACTAGGTTCAGTGATTGAATACCATCGAAGCTCCATGAGACTTTCTGAAGCCATAGCTGCACCAAAAGAAGGTCATGTTAACTGTTTGGTGGTCTGCAACTGGTTTCATCTATTATAATTTTTTTAAATGCAGGTGAAACCATTATAGCAGAGACATACTTTCAACAAATGGATGAAATGCATCAGAAATTTCAACAATAACACTCAGCATTAGTCAACAGAAAAAGCTCAATTCTGCTCCATGACGATGCCCGACTACACGTTGCTAAACCGATCCTGCAGAAGTTAAACGAATTGCGCTATGAAACTCAACCTCATCTGCCATACTTTCCAGACCTCTCACTTACCGATTACCACTTTTTCAAGCATCTCGACACTTTCTGCATGAGAAATGCTTCAAAAACTTAAGCGATATCAAAAACGTTTTGAACGACTTCCTCACTACCAGAACGGAAGATTTTTACGTTACTGTCATAAATACACTTCTTTTGCACTTGCAAAAGTGTGTTGATTCTGATGGTGCTTATTTCGATCAATAAATTTTTGTTTTATGTTCATCTGAATTTAAAAGTTAAAAACTGCAAAAACTTTCTTGTCAACTTGATAATTAATGATTCTGTAGCGAAAATTATCTCAAGTCATTAGGTGTTTGGAAATGTTACTTCCAGCCATAAGTCAATATTTTTATGAACAAGTGTTAAAAAGATTTCCTTCCACACAAATTCATTTAATAACCTTGATAATTTAGACTCAATCTTTTCTAACAGTTTTTCACCAGTTTTATGTTTGAATTATTTTAAATAAATATTCAAACTGAATTATGTATCGCTTTTATTTTCAAATTTCTCTGACAATTTAAGATCTTTTAAGAATTACTTCTGATTGACTGAAATTACAGGTGGCATGATTCCAACATGGCTTCTCCTTCTTCTATTAGATAAATAGCCAGTCAAATCTTCAGCAGTTTCTAATCAAACATGTTCTATTAATTATCCTTCTTCTCCAAGTGAAATTATCCCACATGACTTACTGTTGTACAAAGTTGATTTTGATATTTAGAAAACGTATTTCCAAAATAATTTGATATGAAATGTATACAAACTTTTCCAAAGAGTAATTAATTTTGATATAACTTCATCAAACTTTATGGAGATAAATGTTGCTGGAAATATTTCGGATTTCGAAATAAATATACTTATTTTCTAAAATTCCATATCTATAAATTAACAAATGCAATTCTGATTGAAATTAGAGACACATTAATTTTTTTCTCACCATAAACAAATCTACCTCGTTATAATTGGTACATCATCTATGCACCAAGAGATTGCATACTACTACTAGCTGAAATACCCGTCTCAGAATAGGTAAATATTTCAAAATGCTTCGTTGATTCTTGTAAGATGTAATCTTTGGTCTATCTCATTGCGTCATCATTATCTAAAAGATGCATTCAATAAGTTTTAAATTCCATGAAATTTTAACAAAAGATCTAATTTTTACAATAAGAACAATTCATATATCAAAGCACTAAAAATGTCAAACTTCATCTATGTCTTTCTAGAATTTTACTTTCCGGCACATTGTTTTTCTTACTTTTGTAGACTTCCATCTTTACATATTTTGAGTTAGAACCAAGAGTCTTCTTTTTCAGGTATATAATTTTTTTTCTGTGATGGAGGCATGTATATTTTGACTGTTAGAGATTTCTATTAACTATCAATGTCTTATAAATATGGAAAAATCCATATTATTCTTTAACAACTCTGAGAAGCATATTTCATCTTCATGGTATATACTCCTTGATGGGGATTATTTTCTGCCTACTTTTTTATCCTGAACAATGAATAACAATGTTCTCGGTCTAGATACTTTTCTCAGGTAAGCTAAAATGATGACCATTTTAACTTGTGAATGTTTTTTATTTATCATAATTATAGAACTCTATAGTTACTTCTGGCTGGACTACTCACACGTTTGTGTGAGGTATGAGGTTAGTTTAAATACCTATCTATCCGGTCATTGCATTACATGTTTTCTCACTAATTTGTTTTATTCATTTCGATCATAGCTATTAACTATATGCAATTCGTGAAGAATACTTACTAATCTTTAAAAGACTGTTACTGCTAAGTAATATGTAACAATCAGTCAGAGAAAGGTATTCTATGTTAACAGCAACGTTAACTGCTCTATTTTTTCAAACGTTTAATTTTTTTAATTAATTTTCACAAATTCCACATGATCCTTTTATTGTATACTTTTTTAATCTAACAGATGACATGATCAAATTAATGAAGTTTAACAATCAATTTACAAGTGGACCTTTATAATTACCTCATCTAACTTGAGTAGCAATTCACTCTTTTAGTTTCATAATACAATACTTGACATTCATGAAGTAGCAATATTGTAACTAAACCAATCATAAATTTTTCACTCTTTAAAATGATGAGCAGAAATATAAACCATATATTCATTGATAAAGAATTGAGTACTCTTGCAGTATTTACCGGATCCTCAGGATTTTTCATCAATCATGACTAAGGCTCGGCCAGCAATCACCGGATTAAGCCGAGCATTGTTGAAACACTGAATCGACATTTTTTTTGTTTTTTATTGGTATAAAAAAAAATGTAATTCTTTAATTGTTTTGGGTGATGAAGAGGGGTATTTTTTTTGTTTATTTTATTTCGTTTCGATGGCTGAGCATTCGATCAGGCAATGAATTTTTAGAAAGTTTTTCCATGATCAATAAACAACTGTAAAAAAAAACATTTGATAAAAAAAAAAAAAAATGTGAGTTTTCTATATATAAAAAAAAAAAAAAATTCTGGACTTTCTCCTAACAAGTTACGGTTTTCATAAAAATAATTCATTTCATATTATAAAAATAACAACTTCTATTGACAAAAAAAAACGTTTACTGCAAATTTTCTTGACCACAAATACAAGTCTTCTTCAAAAGAAAAAAAACAAACTATTTTTTCACCTAACAATTTATGGTTTAAAAAAGAAATGTCATTTTTTTCTTGAAAATAAGCCAACTTTTATTGAATAAGCAAAAAAAATTGAAAAAAAAAAAAAATTAATAAATAATACAAAATGTAACTTTTCTTGAAAAAATTTAAAAAAAGTATATATATATATTCAGTAAATTCACGGTAGGTTTTTGTTATTTTTTATTTATTGTATTTCCATTTTTTTTTTTTTTTTTTTCGATTTGTTTGTTTTGAAATTCATTTGCGTCTGTTACTTTGCTCGGCTTAATCTGGTGATTGCTGATCGAGCCTAAGCAATGACTGACGGAAAATCTCGACGATCCAGGTCAAATTCTGCAAGGGTACCAAGAATTGAAATTGTCTAAAAAAGAAAAAAAAAAACAAAAACAAACGTTATTTTTTATTAAGATGTTTTATTTAATAACTAGAAAATAGGATATACATATAGCATGCCAATTCTGTTCTGGCGTTCTGAAAGTGTTCTAAAAAGCTATTTGTTTAATAGGCGGTTTTCATACATGCATTCAGTTTTTTATTTAAAAAATGTTTAATGAAAGAATTAAGAACCTTTGTAAACATCTAATCTCTTATCAAAACTATCCAACAATAGCTTGTTTTTTATTTACTATTAATCAGATATTCAAATAAAAGATAAAAGAAGTTTAAGCGAATTAAAAAATCATATTAAAGTCTAAATATCAGTAACTTCTTAGAATTAAACACACTTCTTTTTCCTGTTTGTTGAACGTTACTTCCAAGAAACGTTTCAAGCAAGATCATGTTTAACTGCATTTCTCACCTAAAAGTAACTAAATACAAATGTATTATTTGCTATTTATTATTGTTATTTTAATTTTTCGTCTTGTTTCATCCTAAGGTTAAATGTTTTATGAATGACTTTCAACTTTTCATGTCTGTTGTCATTTTGCTTGTACTGTCCACTGGAATCAGGTCATCATTAACTGATCCTTTTCATGTCTTCAGCGGTCTACTATTTGGTTTTGAGCAGCTGAAGACGAAGAGTGGATCAGTTGATGACGACCTCAAAAGTTAAATAAGGGAAAACTAAGATTAAATTAACAAAATAAATATACAAATTATAAATCTTACTCAATTTTTAATCTTTGCTTCCCCAACAAAGGAGGGATTGGACTTTGTAATTCACTTCCGTACATCTGTTCATTCATTTGTTTGCACTTTTCTCAATATCCATGGCTTGGAATTTTTTTTTAAAAATTGCACAAACCTTAGTCATGGTGAAAGTAAATTTTTGCCAGAACAGATTTTCCGGGATAACTTTAATCCCCCCCCACCTTCTCGGGGCATTGTTGGGGTAAAAATGCTGCTAAATTTTTCATCCATTCATATATATATATATATATATATATATATATATATATATGCTGATTGATTGATTGCCACATTATTAAAGAAGGCCATAGTTACAAGATTACGATGTTTGGTTGTGAACATATAAATGATTCATCAGCCCAAATTTATTTTTATAAATGTTCCTGTAGATATGATACATGATAACACTGTTATCCGTTTATACATACGTGTTTCCCTGTTTGTATCATGTGCAATAGATTGTTACCACTAAGTAGACCAATTCTCATCACTGTCTCTGCCACAGGTTTCGCACACACATTATCTGTCTGAAATGTATCCGAGACGCTTGACACACATTGGCTCTACAGGACACATTTATAAATAAAGTCTTTTAGCTACCTTGCCTAAAATTCCTTGCAGCCACTCTACAGTATGTAACAGTAGACAGCAACTCAATAGGGCTGAATTGAGTCTGAATCACTTTTCAAAAATGTGAAATGACACGACAGAGCCTTCTCTGGAAAAACATCTAAAGATTGTTGCCGTTTGAGGAAACTTGGTTTTCATGATATACAAGACTTTGTATGAACAAAGGCACATTGTTATGTACGTTGTACAATTAGTCCTGAGAAGAACTAGAGCCTCTCTGGCTTAATTGGAGGTTTTAACTTGTTTGGGAGTTTCTTGGCTTTATCTTGTAATTTATAATGGCTGTGGCAACAAGGACATGAGATCGAAGTAAACTGTGACTTCAGTCCAGGGTTTTGCTTGTGCAAAGACGGAGCAGTTAAATGTAGCCACGATTATGAAGCTTAGTTAAAATAAAACATAAATGTAAAATAAAAAAAAATGGGCAAACGTAAATTAATTCAGATTTAAAAAAACAAAACAAAACCGTACATATACATTTCTGTAACACACAATACAGAAACACTACATCCTTATCCATATCTCAAAATAAATAAATAAACCAACAATTGAATGAACCAGGTATTTAATTATTATTCTTAATCACAAACTGAATTTCAAGGTCCACATAGAATATTTAAAATTCATTAAGAGCTTAAATCTTTTAAACCCATAGAAGAATGAATTGGGAGCTGACTATAAAATGAAGCTACTCCATTAATCCGATGAAAATCAAATAATGGTGGTATAATTTACAGTACAGTTCAAATCATACTTTGAAAGATTACAACTCGTACTAAATCAAAAATGAAGATTATGCATGAATGCTTTTCGCACATCTGCTATACATTCTTTATGAAAAGACCAACAAATTACATTTAAGACAGAAAAAGCTATCACTACTAGATGAGTAGCACACCTTTCCTTAGTCGATGAGGTATGGGCGAAGCGACTGACGAGAGTTGATTACACACGGCACTGACGATCTTGATGAAGTCTGATTGTGGCCTTAGTTCCATACAAGTTCAGTTCTACTAAAGAATGCTGAGCATTCTTTTTCACAACATGAGCATGGACAATCAAAATTCTGATATTGAACTTTATACAGCTGCTGACAATTTCTTCTATTTATGTCACAATGTGCGCTGTTCAGACTATTCTCACTTGCGCAAAAACTAAAAGGTTCCATTTCAAAAAGTATTTGCACAAATACTCACAAACAGCTGTAATTTAAACCTGCTCGATATGCATTCCTCTCCCCCACAAGTTCGCGAGGAATTTCGGGTGAGTGACGTGAAAAAGAATGCTGTTCACTCTACACTCTGAAACACTAGAAAAGAGGGTTGGTGAGCTTATGTCCTAGGTGATGAGAGGAGACATTTACATTAGCTATCTCCCCCACCCACGGAGAGTTTTTTTGTGGGCACAACAAAAAAATTCTGTACAAAAGTTCTCTGAAGCTTTATACACTGTACAATGTTGACTGGTGATGAAATCACTAGTTTTGATTGCACCGGGGCTGCAACCTACTTACTGGTGCAGTTTCTAAGCACCAGGAGCATTGTGTGGCATCAGTCGGCTCAAGGCCCTGGGGGCCTTCTTGGCAATTGCATGCATGTTCTTGGGGGTGGTGTCGTTTTCAGATCTAGCGTTCTTGGGAGCGGTTGCATGTGCGACCGATACGGAGTTCTCGGGAGGGCCAGAATCTCTAGCTGGGTCAGAAGCATCAGGAGTAGCTGGAAGGATCTCAGAAGGGCTTGATGGTATGTCATAAAAATCTTTATCGCTGGACTTACGTATGGGACTATCTGTTAGATTACCAGCATGGCTTCTGGCAGAGTGACAGGAGAGTCCTCTGGCACCCCTGGTAGGGTGCTGACAGTGGTGTCTTTCGGCAGTCTGGTGACTGGTAAGAAGGACTCCATCACGTTTTCGCTAGTTGTGGTCCTGAAAGGCTTGAATTTCTGAAGGTGTTGTTGGTTTCTGAGCGTGAGTCTCCCAGAACCATCTATCTTGACCACATATTGGTGAAATTGTCTCACCTCCACAATGGTGCCTGTTCGTTCCCAGCGTTTAGGGTGATTTCCAGTTAGATTTTGAATATACATATGATCCCCCACGCTTAGAGGGGGCAAAGATCTTGTATGCTCGCTCCACTTTTCATGCTCAAGGGAATGACGTTTTGCTAGTGCCTTCTCCCCGTTTATAAGCATTTCAGACCATGTGGGGTGGGGGCAGTACCGACCCATTGGGATCAGGATGGGATCTCTAATGGGTCGTCCAAAAACTATAAGAGCAAGGGATGCCTTCGTCTCTGGGTCGATGGAGTTGCTGTATATTAGCATCGCCCGCTGAAACTTGTCCACATTGATGGACCCACCTGCTGAGGTGTTATCCATCAGCATTCGTTTGGCAGTTTTGACTGCAATTTCTGCTCTGCAGTTGGCGTGAGGGTTGGCAACAGAGGTGAGGCGATGGTGGACTCCCCATGATCAAAGGAGATCCTGAGTCTTCCCAGCAGTAAACTGGGGTCCCCTGTCGGATGTCAGCTCCTCAGGCACCACAAAAGTCACAAAGGGTTCTCTGAGGCACTTGATGAGGCCATCTGCGCCGTTCTCTGCTTGAAATACTATCGGCCAGTTGGAGTACCGGTCAACCACCACAACATAATCATGGTTGTTGTGTGTGAAGTAGTCGCTGGCGATCTTGTGGAATGGGTACTCTGGAGGCGCAGCGTTAAAAGGTGGCTGCATAGCATTAGACTTTTCAATCCGATGGCAGTGGGTTCAATTATCCCTGATACGTTGGATGTCGATGCTGATATTCGGCCAGTAAACCGAGTCAGCCGCACAGGCTCACATGAAGCTGACTCCCTGGTGGGCTGCATGCAGGGCCTCCAATATTTCTTGGTGTAATGTTGCCAACACAATGATGCAGTTGCCGGCAAGGATCACGCCATCAATAGTGCAAAGGCTGCTGGAGATGTGGTGGTACAGCCGGAGTGCGGTCCTAAGCTGTCGGCAGTCTGAAGGAAATCCGTCATGAATCAGTCGGTGTAATTCCTGTAGGTCTGCACCATGTCTCAGGAAGGCTAGAAGCATCATCTGCACGGCTGGCAGCAGCTGGTAGGTACTGGGAGGCAGCGTCAGGTTCCAGGTTCTTCTTTCCAGAGATGTGGATGACTTCAAAGTTGTAGGAGAGGGTATTTTTCTTTAGATTCAATAAACGGCGATTGTCTATCTCCGTCAAGGAGTGGTCATTGAGTATCCTGACCAGCGGCTTGTGTCGGTAGCCACAGTCAAGTCACGACATCTGAGGATGTAATACCGTGTTTGGTGCAAGGCGTAGGCAACAGCGAGGGCTTCTCCTTCAATACCTGGATTCTGACGCATGGGTGAAGCAGCTACCCACCAGGCAGAGCTTCCAGCCCTCCTCGCAGCACACAGGCGTCCTGGTGGCACAGTTACAGTACTTCTGCATCATGAAGTTCCCGACGCCAGTGACCAATCAATCGGTTAACAGATAAATTGGGCAGGATGGTTGGAATAACCTCACTCCTTCCTTTATTTCCTCTATGATCTTGAGCTTAGACTCTGCAAATATCTCGTTCAATTCCTCTGTCCACTGAAATTTGGTGGATGGTTTCAGGAGATGCCAGAATGGCTGCATGCGCTTGGCCATGGAGAATGCATATGCTCCTTGATTGACCAATCCAAACCAAGCCCTTGCACTAGTGATGTCGTTCAGGGTAGGGAAATTCCGAATAGATTCCAAGAACGTGTTAGATGGGGTGACATTAGTGGGCATGATCTGGAGGCCTGCAAAGACAACAGTCTCTTCGGCGAACTGGAACTTCTTGTGGTTAAGGGTAATCCCATTTCTGGCACAGAGGTCCAACCACTCGCATGCCTGAAAGAATGATGCCTCAACTGAGTCATCCACGCACTTAACCTTGTTTTTGAAGTTGGCGAAAAGAGCATCAAATCGCTGGTTGTAGGCATCGCCACTAGCAAAGAAGTTCTGTGGTGCCACCTTGTAACGATAACGACCCCATGGGGTTATGAAGGTTGTAATGTGGTGATCTTCCTCTTGGATGGGAACAGAATGGTGACCATTCCAAGTGTCCGTGACAGTCTTCCGCGTGTGCTGGGGGACACGATTTGCCAGATGGAAGGGACTCTCCACGTGATGTGTCTGCCTCACGGACCGTTAATTCTGTGGCTGCAGATCCACTGTTCTTTTAGGGGAGCTGTCAGGTGTAGGTGGTTGGCGTGTTGGGGCTGACCTTCTCTAGGGTGCCGATAGTGATGTCTCTCTCAAGGTCTTTATAGACCTTATCTTGCCAGTGTAGGGGGACCAATGCAGGCTTGTGAATGGCGACTGGTTTTGCATTGGGGTCGATATGGAGCTCAGCAGTTCACACTTCATCATCATGGGAAGTGGCTGGTGCTTGCATGTATTAAACGTTATTGATGAATAGAAGTCAAGCAGCCATTGCTTCAGAATGAGCACGTTTTCATCAGTAAGCGCAATACCTGTTAGAAGCTTTGTTGGTATAGGTTTTGGGCATGAACACTGCCTATTTTCATCTTCCACTGTAGTCAGAGAGTCTTGAGGCCAACTTACTGGCACAGTTGAGAAACTGACAGGTATGGCCCCTAATGCCACCAGTGCTTCACAACAAAGGAAAGCTTTGCCGATTTTTCTAGACACATATAACAACTGCTTTGTTGTTTTTGGTGTGCCAGATACATCAGCTGTGGATACCTCCACGAAGATACCTCCTTCAACCCCTAGATCCTCCTCGATAGCTCCTCGCATGGACAATTTGATGGGGAATCTGTCAGTCTTGGCAATGCCCATCGCAAGTGCTGATCTGATGGGTATGATGGAACTCTGACAACTAGAATCTGCCACCATAGGTATGTCGATTGATGTGGGGTTGGAGGATTTGAGTGAGCAGCCAAGCTTCTTGTGATCATCTGGTTATGGGGTGAGCCTCACCGTCATCATTGGATGGGGCTTGGAAGGTCTAGCGACCCATTTGCCTTCGTATACATGATGTTCGATTGGCTTGCAGCTGCTAGTTAAGGGTTGATGAGTCTGGACGGTACAAAGTTGGTCAAATAGAGTGCCAGCTTCATCATCCCTCATGTGCAAGGTGTTATTACTGTACTTGGGCTTAACCTTACAGCGGGGCTTCTGAGAGCACCACCTGGAAGATCTGTCTCAGTGGCCCCATAACCCGCAGTTCAAGCACTTACTGCAGTTGGTCGCAAAATGGCCTTTTACAGAGCACTTGCTACATGTTATAGATCAAGCACTGCAGGACTTGGCTCTGGAATTCCAGTCGTTCGACTTACTGTGCTGTAATTCTCCACAGGTCCAGCACTTGCTCTGCTTGTTGCTGCGAGATGGTTGTGACTGGTGGAGTTTGTCATTGCCATGGCTCAACGGCTGCCCTGGTGGATTTACCCTGTTCCTTCTGGGCTATATAGGCAACAGTTTCCTCCAGGGTTCGGTCTGTTTTGGGATCATCCAACAGATCAGAAAGAATCTCTGGATCAGCAATACCATGAATGAGATGATCCCTAATAATCTCACTGCTGTAATCATAAGTGTGGCCACAGCCCGGTTCCTTACACTTTGCTGTGTACTGGCATAAGGCAGACTGAACCCTGAGAGCATCAAGGAAGGTCCTGATAGATGTACTAGGGGCCTGTGTCATCCTACTGAGTTTGATGCGGTGGACCAGAGTGCTCTCTTCCCTGACTGCCAGGCGCCTTATAGCAGCAAGGAGGTCTGTGTCGGTCATTGATGACACATCTTCCTGCAAGTCTCTCAAGAGGTCATTCATGAGGTCCTCATCACAACAGTGAAATAGGGCTGTGGCACACATAGCATCAGTGATAGCCATGCCGGTCTTATATATAGACCATTGTCGCTTGAAGGATGACCATTGATCGGGAGTGCTCCCAGCACCAATAGATGAGGACTTAAGCTTAAGCCTGGGAGCTGCTGGTTGTTGGGGGTTGGCTATTGGGGCTGGATGGGCAGTTTAGGCATGAAGATTCATGGAGGTAATGAGTACGTTACTGAGGGATTCAGGGAGTTTCTGGGATTTCCAGCCACATCCAGTAACTGGGCAGGTGACTTCAAACATGAGAATACACGGATATTTAAAAAACAAATCATAATCAGAGTGTAGAGTGAACAGCATAGACGAGTAGCACACTTTTCCTTAGTCGATGAGGTATGGGCGAAGAGACTGATGAAGGTTGATTACACACGGCACTGACGATCTTGATGAAGTCTGAGTGTGGCCTCCAAGTTCCATATAAGTTCAGTTCCACTAAAGAATGCTGTTCACTCTACACTCTGAAACAATAGAGAAGAAAGTTGGTGAGCTTATGTCCTAGGTGATGAGAGGAGACATTTACATTAGCTAACTACAATATGTGTTCAACATTCAAATGACTCCAATAATTCAACATTTAAACAATATTCACATTGCACTACGTTAATTTTTACACCAGTTAAACCTTACGCATGTGTCTTTTAGGGTTAAATATTAAATATGCCATCTCTCAAATAATAACCTTCATAACACATTGCAGTTAATATACTGAAATATGCAAGTATAGATGTTAACCATATAAAAGATGGATCTTGTACAGAAACAAGAAAACAAAAACACCTAACTCTGAAAACATTACGAATACAAATTAGAGAGAAATACATAGGACATAAAACAATGTATATAGATGCGTCTAAAAAAAGGGTATATTTGGAGCAGCAGTAACTAACATTTATAAACAATAAACTATAAGACTACTCAACAACGCTTCTAACATTATTGTGGAAATGCAAACACTAAGCATGACAATTGATCTCATTAAGGCATCATCGGAAAAAACAGTTTGTAATATTTCCATACTCATTATCATCCTTTATTGCGCCAGAAGAAATGAGATGCAAACCATTTCCATATTTTCAAGATACTCATGATTTAGTTAAAACAGAAAAGACAATAATCTTAGCCTGGATACCAACCCATATTAGTATATAGAAAAATAGATAAATTAGCCCCCCCCCCAAAAAAAAACCGCTTAACAAGGATATAAGTAATATCAGAATACCGTTTACAGGTTTTCTTTTTTACAAAGGAGTCACATTTTATCAAGGCCCAAAGACCACAAGGATAAAGGTTAATGATTGAAATTGGGTACAATTTGATCATTTAAGGGGACAGTTCAACAAGAACTTGTTTAAACTGGATTTGCACATGGCCCTGTTGTAGTTAGCTGGAAAGCAGGCCAGCGGAACAGTTTTACAGGTGGGTGGTTCTAGGAAAGAAACTTTGTTCATCGAGTTTGTGTTTCGATTTAGGCACAGATAAAGAGTAATAAAAAGAAAGTAAAGCAATGCATAAAATTAAACATTCAAACAACATGTAACACCTTTCCTCAAAACAAATTTTATGAATATAAACCTATAGTCAGAACAGAAAACATAAACATGAGAACCGATACAAAGGGTATAAACTGCATAAAGGCATATTTATATCAGTTAAATTGACCTACATACATCTTAGAGGAGTTGAATGTCATCACGGTAACCATTACAATCAAGGACTAATGTTAAGACATAAATAAAATACAAGAATATATGCAGTAAAAATTACAAACAGATGTAAAAACATTATTTGAAATATAAATGTTTCCCAAATAATAGGGTTTCTTAAAAAAAAACTAATTTGTACAAACATTTAATTTAAAAAATAAGTCCAGTTTTAACAAATTAACATGTGACAAAAAATATCAATTAATCGGCATAGAAATGTAAATTAAGAAACAAACAATTTGAAAAACGCTCTTCAAATTAATGTACAAAATAATATTTTAAACAACCTAAAAGAATCAAATAGCATATCAAAATTTTAAAATCCAACAAAATCATATACTCTATGGCTGACTGAGATAGCTTCTATACATTTATATCAGATCTACCTCTGCGTTCCATGTTTAAAAAGGCTTGTCCTCTATAGTATTAGACCTAATGGAATTAGACCGTTTCATACCCTCGAATAAGTTCCAGCAAAAACCTAACAGCCAGCCGTGGTTCTTTCCAAAATGTGCTGCTGCTATATGCGCACAGAAATAACTTTTTCCATTGCTTCCAATGTAATAGATGTACTGAAACTAAAAGCACTTTCAGGACTGCCAGCAATCACTGTAAAAAAAGTAATAAAGAACGTAAGAGAGTTGTATGCTCAGTCTGTCAAGTCCAAAGTAGCTGAGCAGCGGCTTGGTTCCCACCAGTTTTGGTAAATAGCAAACAGAATCCTGAACAGAAGTTTGTGCTCTATCCCAACTATCATCAATGGATCTGAGGTAATCTCGTCAGCATCAGACAAAGCCAAACTCTTTGCCAAGAACTTTGCAACTAATTCTACCCTTTGCGAATAAGGCTGCCAACCCCCAATATTTCCTCCTGTATCAGAAAACATGTTATGTGATATACAAATATCTGTATGTGATGTTGCCAAGCTAATCAAAAACCTTGATTCCAGTAAAGCAACCGGCCTTGATGATATTCCAATTATAGTACTCAAAAAAATTCAACCAGAACTAGCGCCCATCCTTACAAAACTGTTTAAACGTTGTCTTAACGAGAATTGCTTCCCATCACCCTGGAAAATCTCATCAGTATGCCATGTATTTAAGAACTCAGGTGGTCAGTCATCTCCCTCTTAATACAGACCAATATGTCTCCTGTGTGCCATGAGTAAGTTGCTGAAATCTGTGTGATTCCGTTTGCTATTTGCCAAAACTGGTGGAAACCAAGCCGCTGTTGTTTGAGTGGGTTAACTATTCCACATTGTGAACATTGAAGTCACCACATACGTGAATGTTAGCTGAAGGATAAGCAGATAGGATGTGGTCAATTTTCTCAGATATGCTTTTAAAGATAGTAACTCCGCTATTGTGGGGGCGATAGAGAATAAATATAAACGCAGTAGTGTGAGCAAGTGCAACCTGGAAGCACATATAGGCTAAGTTAGGATCTTTTCTGGAGATGTCCCTACCATATTGAAAGCCATCTTTAATATAAGCACATATTCCATACTTTGGCGATCTTGGAGGTCAGATTTGGAAATTAAGTTAGAGTATTCTTTAATTATGAACTCATCTTGGGAAATAGTCTGTTGAATGCCAGTTTCGCTAAGGAATAATAGGTCTGGTTTAGTCTCCTATAATTGGGTTTCAACCTTTGGAAGGTTAGAACGTTGATTCCTGATGTTGGAGAAGGAGACATGGCAGTAGGGGGTCTACGTTGAAAGTTGGAGACCCGGTTTAATTGTGTATTTTTTCTTGAAATTTTTCATGAAGTTTTGGGATTTGTGGACTAGGTTGACAGACTTGCTTAGAGTAGGACAGAGAGGAAAAGTAAGAGAGAAATAGAAAGAATTTTTTTTGTAGCACATGATAAAGTAAAGCCGTAATAATTATCCACTAATAATTATCCACTAATATGGCATCGAGAGGCCCCAGCAGAAGCTACTGCATGTGTTAGAGAATGGATCAAGAGAGAGAGAGAGAGGGAGGTGTGTAAATTAGATTGAGACACGTTGACCGGAAGTCAGGATCAACTGATCGGATTGCGTGTGAGTCACGTGATCAGGTTAGCTGAATCGTGGAGATTTGGTTTAGACTTAGAAGAGAACAGACGGCTTCACCATTGTCTCCTCCCCTTCATTGGGGGGGACGCTGACGTGTGTAGTAATAAGACCTAGAAGAAGAAACCACACATGCCAGATTCACTTTCCATCATTCTGCGAGACATCTGGAAAGTGAATTAAAAACTATAAAAAAAATTCATCGTGTTGGAGTGAATGAATATTCGTCTAAAACAAGTACAAGTCTCCCCTCCAAGACACAAGATGTTTCCAGATGGACAACATTCAAGACACAGAAGGTATGTTGAAAAATAAATATACCACACACACACACACACACACACAACGGCATATGAACATATCATTTAATAGAAAGAACAGCTAGACGATCACATGACATTAATTCTGACTAGACGATCACACACGACCCCCTTTATGATACAACAAATATATAATATATGGCATCTCTTCTAATCCCTTATTAGAGATAACAACGCAACACATGGTCCAGAATCCATTCACCCAATGGCAGTACAGCAGCCTCAGTAGTTTGGACTTTCTGATAGGACAGCCTCCTTAATGGTTAATCCAAGGTTCGGGTCCTTGACTATCAGACGGATAATGTCAGCCCAGATAAAACGTTTACCTCCAGCACCTTTACTAGTGACATAGCTACAAGGATAGACATAGAAACAGAAAATTTCCGACATCTCTGGCGACTGTTCACGCAAAATACTGACAACCTAGAATACTGCTTTTTCTTCTCCCTTTGTCAGAAAAATCACTCATTAAAAAATGAGGATTCAGTGACAAATAAAGGGAAGCGAGAGTAACGGGAGCTGTCGATAAGGCATCCACAATGCATTGTCTACTCTCCATTAAAAAAAATATTATTTTATTAAGTGTTGTACTTAATGAAAGTCCAATTGTATGGTGATAGATTCCCCCTCTCACTAACTGAAAATGAATACAATTGCCTAATCTATTTATGCAATCAACTTGGTAGATATAATAAACAACATTTATGGACGAGAAAATCTATTATTAAATAAAACAATTAAAAAATAAAAATATAAATACTGAAATAAAATGTAGTTATTAACATTTGAACCTAAAAAGATAAAAATTAATATCGCACGTTATCCCGAAAGAGTTCTCATCTTCAAAATGCAAACTGTTGAAAAGATTTTAGCTTGGACAAATGTTTTTCTTAAACGGTGAAAGCAAATCATAAAATCATAACAAGGAAGTCTTCAGAGATGCTGTAAGTGTTTTTTATTATTATTATTAAAAAGAATGTATAGCTGATGAAAACTATTGTAATGGAAATATTTCCTGTCAAAAATGCTCACAACTTGTTAGATAACACCATTTTTTCCAAGAAGGAAAACTTTATTTTCAAATCACAAACTTCTTTCAAACTCAAATTGTAGACTGTAGAATGCAGTAAAATTAGCATAGGTTAAGCCAGGGTTTTACATCGCAAATGAAACAGACACAGTTGTAAGTGATTTTTCCAAGTGGCAACAATAAATAAGACACATATTTTGGCGATTGTATTTCTTTCATCAACAATTTTCTAAAGCTTATTACTAAATGAAAAATGTCTTTTCAACCCATTTTTTTTAATAAAACAAGCGAAGTCAAATTATTTAAACAATAAAAGGATTAATAGAACAATATACTCTTTTTTTAACGAAGGCTGTTTCAAAAACATTTTAAGAAATTAGAATATTTATACCTTCCAGTCTCAACATAAAATTTGGTGCGTATTAAGAGTTAAACTTATTGAAAAAAAAAACTACAGGAAAATCTTATGATGATCGTACTTGTTATAAAACGAAGATATATTCTAAAAATCACGGGGGTTTGGCTAGTAATTTTTTTATTTGGCTAGTAAACGAAAATATTTAGTTGTCAATAATCAACTAGAGATAAATTTGTCTGTATAATCCTGTTAGAAAACAAAAGCAATAGCAGTACAGTAGAACCCCGGGATACGGTAGCCCTAGGATATGTTTTTTTCAGGTTACGATGTGGAATACAATGTTTTTCCGACCTCTAATTATGGTATTTGCTCCGCCTTACGGTGTTATTAATAATGTTATTTGAGTATATATATGTGTGTGTATTATACACTGTACTGTATTATGTTACTAATTTTTAATGCCATATGCTGGGTTCTACTATATTTAATAATAAGATGATGTAATTTGCTTTAAGCATTTTGTATATGTATATAGAAGGGTCATGGAAGGTTATCATGATACAAGAAGTGGAAATGTGCTGGTGTTAAGAAGAAAAACAAAAACGCACTGATTAAGTTTTGTTCCGTTATTTAAAAAGTTTTCGTTTTCATTTCTACACAATGATATAGTGTGTGTAAATGTGTTCCATAATATATTTCTAGGTAAGAACACTTTATCAAATGTTAAGTGTTCCAAATCTCCTAAAACTCATATGGTCTTAAGTGCTGATGATATTGTTTTCTTTTGCAATGAGGCAATAATTTTCAGAGATACTTACGAATAAGAGTTATTTTAAATTGTTAAATTTATATGTTACTGTTCCATTTAAAGTTATTTGTAAAAAGAAATTAGTTTAAGATGAATTATTTCATAATTTACAATATCTAAATCTAATTTATTGCTGTGTATATATTACAATTACTGCATAAACTGTAAAGGTAAGCAAAATTACTAGTGCTTAAGACCACAAGGGTTTTTAATGAAGGGAAAGCTACTACTCTGTATGAGAACAAAAATACCTGTATATTCCTGTCGACACACTCTCACTCATTCAACTCTGTGAAATGCGAAGAGAATACCCAGAAGTACGACCTTCTGAGATCGAACAGACATACTTTTATCCTATCCCCCGAACTGCCTGTTGAGAGATAAACACCTTTCTTCCAGATTTTATTAAAAAAATTTTTTGTTTGTTTCTTTTATGTTTTTCTTTTCATTTATTTTTTCTGTAAGTAATTTTTCTGTTCTATTCTTATTTCAATGCTTTCTGCAGCCATTTTATTATCTGTACAATAATATGGTTGTACCGTCGTATGTAGGTACGGCATACTTTTTCACAACTATTTAAATAAATGAAATCGTGCGATGACCAAAAATGAAATCCTCAAAAGTAATTGCTTATCTACTGTCGTTGTGTACATACAATTTAGATTTTATCCATTTCAAAATGAATTGTTCTAGAATCGAATAAGACTTTATGACTAAAATACTATCATTATCACGGGAAACTTCAAAAGGACTTTAGTCTTATCTATTTAAGAATATTTAACTGACAAGTTTAATTGTGTTAAAATGAAGAAAGATGTTAGAATGTCCATAGGATCGTGGTATTTTCTAATTATCGGTGTTTCCCTGGTTCCATCTTGCTCCAAATTTAATCTTTATCAAACTTAAAATCTTTGCATTGTATTTGTTGCACATAATGGATATCGAAAGTGATATGGATGTACTGGCGATTCAAAGAGATTCACATGAATGAAAAAGATAAGATTTGCTTCACATTGTTTGGAGTGATAAATGAGTTTTCAATTGTTAAAAGTTTAGTGCAAATGTAAAAAGTATCATTTTTATCTTGCAATAAGTTTTGTAAATCTTTTGTGTCAAAGTTGAAATTGGCAATTCTGTTTTCCAGAAATTAGGATTTTTAGTTTTGTTTTTAGTGTATATTTGTAAGTAAACTCTCTCCATTCCATCATTTTCTTGCTCTACAATTCTCCCTCACTTTCTCTCCCGACCACTCTTTTTCTCTCTGTCACTCTCTATTTCTACCATTCTTTCTACGTCTCTTTATTTTACTCTTTATTTATTATACTTTACAGACACTCAACTTACTTTAAGTTAGGTATGAAATAACCAAAAGAAATTTCTTTTATTTGTTTTACAGCAAATCAACTCTTTTGGATTTACTTAATGCGAAAACACAATACCTATTGCAAACTATTCAAACATAAATAATGAGTATGAAATGTTGATTTCAGTTCAACTAATCGTTACTTTTTGTGAGAAAGATGGAAAGAAAAGACAAAGATTGTCTGACCTATTGAATCAGCAAGACTGAGGAGGGTCAGACTGATATGGCAAACAATTGTAATTGTGATGAATGTATCGATGACGTTTTTGTGAGATCTTTATTCTGAACAAAACGACAAAAGTAAGATGCATCGGAATCAAATGAAAAAGAAAACGAATGCAGTGCCAACAAAAGAGAGGAATTAAAGTGAACATAACTGCCTGAATGGGTGTCTGCAAAAAAACAAAATAAACAAAAGCAGACGCAAGATTCACGAGAGATTTGCTAACCTAAGTGTATACATGTGTATACAAGTAAGCTTTTTTCCTGTGTTCTAGCAAATGTTTTTTATACTTATGAGTCACCACTTATCAAGGGCAAAAGCAACTGGAAGATAAACGCCAAGGAGATAGTATAGATCATAATTGAACTGACAATGAAAGAATTGAAAACTATAAATGCAATGGACAACAATTGATTACTGAAGATGACGGCTCAACAAGTATTTGTTGACACCAAGCTTGAGTTGTAGTCTGCAGAGAAGTAGTTTTATGGTAATCTGTTCCAAAGATAAGTTCTTGGAAAGAAACTCTGTTCATGGAAATTTTCGTTTTGGTTTAGGTACACAATGAGAAAGTGAAGTTCTGTGCAGTGGATCGGTTCTTCCGGTGATTTACATAGTCAATCAGATTAGAACTCTGTCGAGCACCTTTCATGAAATTAATGATAGAGTAGAAAAGAAAGTAGTAATGTCTCTTCTGTGAAAAAAATGGGCCATAGGAAAGAAAAGGGATTGTCTCCCACCAGATTACAATCACTTTTGTACTTGGTCAAGGAAAGAAAAGATACTCTGAACAGCACCCTCCCAAATGTGTCTGTGAGAAGATAGCAATAAAGATGTTGATATTAATCTTCAAAGAAAATTACCTTTATTTATTGATTTATTAGCGGGGTTACCTGGCGTTGCCTGGGTATTTGGAGGTGCGTATTGACCCAAAAAGAAAAAAAAAATGGTAGTAGGCAGGCAGGCTCAAACCCATATCTTGAAGGAGGAAAAGAACATGAAAAAAAGAGTTGATAATTAACTTTTGCCCGGGTGGAGGATATTGGCACAAATACGAAATAAAAAAAATAAAAAATATATATAGAGAGAGGTGGGATCGAACTAAAAAACATATGGTAATTAGTCATCCTCGATAGCCAAAGAGGACAGTAAGTTCATTGAGTTGGTAATTAAGTTAAGAATCATAGGTTCAGCGCAGAAATGAAAGTGGCTTTTAAACCTGGCCGGGGGCCAGTTAAGCTTTCCACTTTCTGTCATGGTATTTATTTGCTCCTCAACGAGGTCGTTTATAATGTGGGGGAAAACCAGCTCCCCCCAAAAAGGAGGAACTCTGGCAGTGTCCAAATGAATAGCAATTGTCTGATATGAAGGGTTTCCCCCACATTGATTAAACCTAATAGACTTCAAGACGTTCCAGCCTGAAAGGCCAGGCTGATGCTGCCTTTGCTATGATTAGTTTCACTTTATTTATATGAGAAAGACAAACAAACATTGGAAATAGGGTAATTTTTTAAAACTGGATGAAAATAAAGATAGAGACTATATCCGTTTGCAAATCAGAGATATTATGATCTAGGGAGTATAAGGAAACTTCTCCATAAATGTAACCGACGTGAGAAGCCTGACGAAAAAAAGCCTTTTGTGGTGATACACAAACGCGCATGCCCATTTTGCCTTTTCTATAATAGGCTATGTCCTAAAGAATATCATGTTTTTGAATTAAGTTTATTGTATAAATTCAATATCATGTGTACATGAATGTGTGTGTGTTTTAATTTTTAATTACTAACATTAAATAATGTAAAAAGAAGCATGCATTGATATCCAAAAAGTAAAGCATTCTTTTTTTTACAAAGGAGTCACCACTTATCAAGGCCCAAAGGCCACTCGAGGATAAGTGTTAATAAGTGTATGGTAGTCATTGAGACAACAGCTTTGTAATTGTTAGTAGTGGAAATTTGGTATAATTTGATTATTTAAGAAAACAATAACTTGTTTACATTGGACTTGAAGACGACCATATTGTAGTCAGTTGGAAAGCAAGCTAGAGGAACAGTTTCACAAGGGGGCACTTCTAGGAGAGAAGCTTTGTTCATGGAAGCAACATCTAGATTTAGGCACAGTGGGGGAAATTGTTGATAGTGGTTTTAGCTAGACGAGTTTTTTGTGAAAGTTTGGCAAGGGGGACCGTAGATTGGGGCTCAGATGAGCACTTGACAGTAGAAATAAGATAGCATTATTAAAAAGAAAGACTATTAAATATGTAAATACCTATAACTAATATAATTAAATTTACTTGGGCGAAAACAGTAGTTTTGTTTAAATTACAAATAACACTAATATTTTAATTAGCTATGACTGACACTTGAGTGTAAACTGAATGAATTATCTTTCTTGGTATTAAACAAAAACTAAATATATAACAAATAAATGTTACCAAAGGCAAGATAACTTTTCTATCTACTGGGATATGTTTCTTGGTATTAAACAAAAACTAAAATTCTCCAAACTGAACAGTTCTGCACCGCTTTTAATTCCCTTACAATAAAATCAAGATATAATGATACTAAACCTTTTTTCTAAAATTCTTATTCTAGTTTTGGCCCAAATCCATTGCATGGTTTTGATTCTAGAACTTTTAAGATTAAAGGATCTGATGAAGAAATTAAAATTCTTAGAATTTTACTTAAGTGATGTCGAATGAGTATCGATCAAATTTAATGAAAATCTGAAATATTTGAATTTTTAAACGCGAGGTTGTGACTATTATATGCCCCCTAAACCGTTTAAAATACTCCAAAGAAACTGAAATTTAGGGAATTGACGTCTAATATCTATTGTAAAATTTTATAAACATCAAAATTGTCTGAATTCTCACAAAGAGTTTCCATCCTCTCTTTATCCCAATATGAATGAAACTAAATTAAAGTAAATATAGACCACATTATCCATCCTTGTGTATTGTTATTCTTAGAACCATATCATTTTGTTATTTTTGTGTAGCAGTTAATCTCAGAAAAGGAAGACTGAACAATCATCAGTTCTCAACATTTTCCAACTTGAATTTCTCCTTGCCACCGAACTTAACCAATGCCTGGCCATAAAAAATGGCACAGATTATGCGGCACTCTCTCAACTATAAACTTCTCATTATACAAGCGTCTGTTTATTCATTTTCTCTAAAGACTGAAGAACAACCACTTAATGAATTATTGGTATTTCTGAATCTTTCCTTTATTATTGAAGCCTTCTATATGATGTTTATGTCCATATATAAACAATCTAATGCTCTGGAAAGCCCTGTGCTTTTTGCATCAATCTGTAGAAATTACAATTGATAATACGTTTGGAATAATATCTCTTAAGGTCAATACTATTAAAAAAAATCAAATTTATTAACAATCATCACTTTTTCTTATCTAATGCTCTCATATTTAAATTTGTATGAAAGCTGATAACGTATGATAAATATTCTTTAGCACATTTTAGATAGATTGACGGTGACAATCAAAAAGAACCTGACTTCTAAGTTTTCCATAAGGAGAGCGTTTCATTCTTACTTTAAAAATAAGCTTAAAATATCATCGAAGAAATAAAACTTTTATTGTTTTTTACACTGCCTAATATCTGTATAGCTATAATATTAATTTTAAATTTTTCTTGCAAATATGATTATCTGTTGAAAGAAAATATATCAGTTGATATTTAGTGGTAAAGACTTATTTTGGTTAATTTTTATTTATTTAAAAAAGTTTGTTAATAATTGAGGTGTTAATAAACGAGTCTGATGATATATTACTTATGTTCCGAAAATGATGATTGCCAATATTGCAATTGTTTCTCATTTATTTGGAATATTACAGCATGATTTCTGTTGGATTGCTCATAAAAAAAATATGTATTTTAATGAAGTGAAGATTTAAAACTAAACAATCATAAATTTAATACATTATATTATTTAGATTCTTCTCACTACTGCTATCATCTTGAATGTTATTTTCAGAACGTTTTGGTCTGATCTTCTTCAGGTGTATCTTGTCAAATTCGGGAATTTTTTTGTCAAACTCCAGAAATCTTTTTGTCGAACTTGGGGGATCTTTTTGTTGAAATGTAAGGATCTTTTTGTTGAAGTGTGAGGATCTTTTTGTTGAAGTGTGAGGATCTTTTTGTCGAAGTCTGGTGATTTGTTTGTCAATGTGTGGTGATTTGTTTGTCGAAGTCTGAGGATCTTTTTGTGAATTTTTCTATTGAATCTGGGGTATCTTCTACAGAATTTCTAACAGAACCCTTTATTTAATCCATAGGGTTAGCATGCTCACTTTCCATCAGGTATGATAGCGTAGAGGTCCTTAGTAATTCGCAGCTGTATTTTCAGTGTTTCCTGCACTGAACATTAACCCTTCAACCTCTAGGAAACATCTATGGCATATTAGTTAAAGTACTTAGTAAAATTCAGTTGTAAGTTACACTCTTCTGTAGATATAATTCCCCAAAGTAAAAACCTTTGGAAACTGTCTTTTCCAAAACCAAAGAAAAATAGTGATATATCACCCTTCTTCATCATGAGTTGATTATTTATTTAAAGCGTCCTTAATTTAAGGAATGCATCTTTTTCTTGTATTCACATGTTTGTGTAAATTGATTACTTGAGAAATTATACATTCTAACAATCTTCATTTCTTTTCCCCTTGTTTCCGTTTTATTTTCTGCTTGCCTGTAGTTATTGTTATTACTGTAAAACATCGCAGCAGAGTTTTGTTGCTAAAGTATCTTCTTGAAGAGGCCATGATGAAAAGGAATCAAAGCGAGTCCACTAATATGCTCATAATTTGTGACTTCCTTTTGCAAACATCAAAGACCAAAAAACCCCGTGGTTAGTCATTTTAAATAAAGATGCAATTCATATTAGATGTATTAACCTGATTTCGAATCTTCCACCATTTTGATTTCCATTCTTCCAATCAGTTTTTCTGATTTCGTTCTGCAATCAAGAGACGTAAGATTCGTCTATTAATAAACTATCTCAACCAGATTACATGATTAAGAAATACCAAGAGGAAGAAGGCAGGGCAGTGAGACAATTTTCAGACTTTGTGTCTGCCTTATTAAAAAAATATATATTAAGATCATAATAATATCTTTTCGACTCTCAAAGAGACCATGCACTACGATATTTGCTTGAAATACTATTTTTGTTTCATGAAAGTGTCCAACATTATAAGAACATATATTTTCTTTGAACAATTGTAAAATGCTCTGATGAAATATAATTTTAATAAGTTGAGGTGAAATGCTTATTTTTAAATTCTTATCTAAGAAACAAACAAAAAATAAAGTATAAACAATAGCAGGACGGCACTATTGTTACATGAAAAGTAAAGTGCCTCCTTCTCTCCGCTAATCTGTGGGAGACTGATGGGCATGATTGAGAAGCCATTTAGCCCCCACCCCCGATCAGGGTAACGTGAAGTCATGAAAAGCAGGTGACTGATGTAATAAGGAAGTTCTAGGGTTATAATCAGGATTCGATTCTGGGGTTCAGGAAGGAGTGAGTCACTCTCTCGACAACAGCACGTTTCTGCCCTCTTCTTTTCCAATCGACCACACCTGGCCTCTCGCCACCAATGTCACACCGCACAATCCGAACGTCAGCAATACAAAATTCTTTTCAAGAGAAGATGTTCACGACTTTTTTCTCCCTGCCCCCCCCCCAAGGGAATTTTTCCCAGCTTTTATATCCTCCTATCTAGAAAAAAAAGGAAGAGACAGGAAAAAAAAAAATAGCTTCTCCCATCATGCTCTGCCTTCCCAAGATGCCTTTCGCATATACAAATGCGCTGGCCATCCTTTCCTTCTTCTTTCCCAAAGAGCGATGCAGATACGCCTTGTACGTTTCTTTTTTTTTTTTTTCTTCTTTTCTAACCATATATCCCACAGAAGTAAGCAGAAATAATTCTGTTCATGGTTTTATATTTCATTGTGCTGAGCAGAAGATGCCTCTAGATACAATGGTCAGGACAATTTCCCACTATGAGCATTGCTCGGACAGAAAGGAACTGCAACCTACTGTCTGTACAGCCGCAAAGACTGTTTATTCAAGAAACAGCATGAATAGAAGCAAGAATAATTTCATGAATGCCTCGAGGGAAAGAGATGGATGAGGAGCCATAGCCGTCAACGACTATACCAGACACTTGAATGAATTGAATAGCAGAAAAGAAAAATGACAGATAAAATATGATCGTATTCATATTGTTTTAGAAGGCATTTCAATTTAAAATAAATTTATAATTTATTTTTGTATACCATTATTAGATTTTCTAATGATTATTAGCATAGTTTTGCTCTGGCAACATTTTATATATATATATATATATATATATATATATATATATATATATATATATATATATATATATATATAAGTGAACGTGTTTGTCTGTCTCTGTGCTGTGTACATTTCCCTACACAATATCTCTGTCAATTTTCAGTCTACAGACTCGAAATTTGATATACAGGGTACTGAGATTTAGGAAAATATTTGTAATCCGTTTTTAGCCAGAAGTTTGGCTGTTAAGGGGTCAAAGTTCAACGATTTGACCTTTGAGAACTCTACCAAACTCCTCCGCCAATTTTGGGTCTGAACACTTAAAATTTTAGATATAGGTTCTTTGGACATGGATCTAACTTAATAGCTTGATTTAAGCCCAAAACAATAAATGTTAAGGGGTCATAATAGGGGTGAAAGTTAAAAAAAATTGACCTCTGCGGTCTCTACCAAATTACTCAGACAATTTCGGGTCTAAATATTTGAACTTTGACATAAAGAGTATTCAGTGATAGGGCAAGCTTTTTAATCGGTTTGGGTCGAAAATTTTTAGTTCCCAATATATAAATGTATGTATGTTTGCATGTTTGCCTAAAACTTTTGACAGAGGCGATGGATTGTTACAAGATTAGTATCGTTTTGAAGTTCCACCTTTCAGACAACAAATATCGAAATATTGGCTAAAAACATTTATATCTTCACCTTCAACTGGCCACTTTTCTACAGGAAGGGGTCGCTTTTTTTGCCGATACTTTCGAAAGTCATCCCCTCCTTTTGATTGTCTAGCCTTAATTTAAATGTACGTCACTTCCGGTTTGGCAGTGGTCGTAACAGCAAAGACGTCATATTTTTTTTTCCCATTCTTTTCCTCCTTCATGGTATGGGTTTGAGCCTGCCTTCCTACTACCACTTTTTTTACTCAACATACACATTCAAACACCCGGGATACACCAGGTTGAAATTCTAGTATATATATATATATATATATATATATATATATATATTTCTTTGTTATAATAATTTCAGAAATTATAATATATGAGAGGTGTCCAATAAGTAATAGCGTTTACCCATGTCTCATAGCACTAGAGCAACGAAACTTGGTCCAGTTATTTGTCTTTCTGTACCTGGTAAACACCCAGAGTTAGGCATTTCTTCCACCGTTTAATGCAGATCTGCAGACTGTTTTAGTATGTAGTCTTCAACCAGGACGTGACTTTGGAAATCAAAGATTCATTATCTGGAAAGGGTTTTTCTTTGAAAAAACAATTTCATGGCTCGAAAATGGCGAAAGTCAGTGTGCAATGTCAGGAGTGTAGCAGAAATAGGGGAGGATTTTATAGCCTGTGCTTCTGATCTGATGACATTGTGGACCATAGCATTGTCTTGCAGGAGAAAGGTGTCATTGCTGATCTTGCCCTAGCTTCTTTTAATTTCCTTAAAATTGAAGCATAATAGGCGCCCGATTATTGTGATACCTTTTGTCAGGAAATCTGTCATCACTATTCTGTCCTGGCCCCAGAAGACTGTGACCATGATCTAGCCAATAGAGGGCTGAACCTTTGCCCGTGGGGAGTCCAAGTGCTTCCACTGTATTGTCTGGGAGTTGATCACATGAATCATAGTGATTGACTCAAATTTCAACCTGTATAATTAGTCTTTTGAAAAACTTTGACTCATCTTCTTGGTGCATCTCTAAATTCATCCTTGAACACTTGTTGCATTCTCACTTCTGGAAATGTATCAACATCCTAGGATCTCATCTGGCAGAAACCTTACATATATCCAAATAGTTTCCATAGACCCTGTATTAATCTTATCCTCTTGAGAAGTTTGGCAAATACTTATGTGTCAATCTTCCAAAACGGTAATCTCAACTTAACTGACAGATGACCCATCAATGGCAAAAGGGGGCAACCAACTCTGGAGGTTGTTTCAATAAATTTCTGGCCACGTTTGAATTTATGATGCCACTGCTTTACAAGGTCATATGATGGGGCAATATTAAGATACATTTCATTTATTTCATTGAGTCTCCTGTGGTATGCATCCTTTCAAATACAAAACCTTGATCACTGTGTGACACTCAGCAGGTTTCATTTTACACTTAACTCAGTTCAAACACTTGTAAATAAGAAACCACAATTAATTCAAATTTGTAATTTGCCACATAACCCATAGAGATATAAATTATTGCACATGCAAATTTTCAGATAGACCAGATGATTAGAAGTAGATCAAGGATATTACTTATTGAACACCCCTTGTAATTTCTTTTCTCGATAGTTGAAATTACATGATTTGACTCTCTTACCTACCTTTGTTGAATATTTTTCCCAAGATTATCCGCTTCAATGTTCTTATTTTTACATTGAAAGAAAAATAAATTGAATAACCAATAGAAGAATTAAAAAATATTTTTGTGTGATTAACCTATGTGATATTAACAGAACTAAAAGGTGTACAGAAATAATATTTCCATGCTTTGGATGTTCAGATAAATGAGTAACATCCCTTGAACCTAAGGTTATTTTTATATTTGATTCGTTTTACTTTCTAACATTTTTTGTTGAAATTTCAATTTAGAAAAATTTAGATTTAACAATTTCTATTCAAGGAAATATATAATCCCGGGTTTCTTTGATATATTTATTAGTATTTTCTGTTTCTTTATATGCTCTCAAGCAATTAGTCAAAACCAGAGAATGTTGTTTTAAAATATTTTCCCTGCAGTGGTACTACAGCTAATCACTTCTAATAGTATAATTTCAGAATAAATGAATTTAAAATTAAGATTCTAAACTTTCTTTTAAGTGATGGGATATTTCAATGAAATTTTATTTCATCTTTAAATTTAATCTGATGATTCAGTTTATCAAATCACTAATATCATTAAAATAATACCAATTAATTTTAGTTTTAATGTGTTTATGAATTCTAATTTTAAGCTTATTTTAAGCAAAATGTCTTTCATAAATACTTTGTTTATTATTTTGTATTCCAATTATATAGTTTAGATTCATTGATTATTTTTATGACATATTTCTAATATTTACATTTTTTAACTGCTTAATAATGAAGTGCTTGAGATATTTTCATTTGGCACAAAGTAGTTTTACACTGCATGTCAAATTATTAATGAGATAACATTTTTTTTACCAGTTTCAGAAACTTACCGGTAGTTTTGTATCAAAAACTTTGGAAACGTTGGCAATGCTGAGTTGCGCATACTGTGAAATTTTCATACTGTTCTGTACAATGTAAACAATTTGCCATCGTAATTGCTGAATCCATGGTATTTAAGGTGTGTCAAATTATTAACAAGGCAGTTTGTTTCATCAATAAAATGGGTCGTAAAGGTGGCTTGAGTACTTCTGAAAAGAGTACCATTACAGAATAGCCAGCAAAAGGTAAAACTACTCTCGAAATATCGAAAATGATAGGAAGGTACCATCAAACTGTGATGAACTTTGTCAAGAACCCTACAAAGTTATGTAAGAAGGCTGATAAAGGTAAATATAGAGTTGTTTCACGCCGTTCTCTACTCCAAATTAAATGTGAAGTTGTTAAGAACCCTGGGCAGACAAGTCAAGAAGTCTTTGACCAAGCTGGATTGAAGAATGTCTCGAAAAGTACTCGATGTCGCCTTCTGAAAGAAGTAACAAAGTAAGCCTGTAACAAAGCCTCCATTAAAGCAACATTACATACAAAACCAATTGAAATAGGCAAGGGACAACACGAAACCGATTTTTCCAAAGTTTTGTTCACAGATGACGTGCGTGTCACTTTTGATGGAGCAAGGGATGGGTTCTAGATGGACGACATCGTCATGAGCGTTTAAGGCACCAACAAGGTGGTGGTGGGATAATGATTTGAGCTGGGATTATCAGAGGTACTTCAGTTGGCTCATGGAGAGTCCCGGAAGGCATAAAAATGATGTCAAATGCTTACATAGCTTTTCAGAAGGAGCACTTTGAACCATGGCTTAAGAAGCAAAGGTTGACGTTCAGAAGAACCATTACTTTTATGCAGGATAATGCTCCCTCGCATGCAGCAAACAAAAGTAAAGCGCATTTGCAACAACTGAGGTTCTCTGAGCTACGGAAGATGGAGTGGCCTGCGAATTCACCAGATTTGAACCCAATAGAGAACCTTTGGAGTATCATGAAGCGACGCCTCTATGTAAGTGGACCCCAATTTAAGAGCAAAGATGAGTTGTGGGATGCTCTCCAAGAGCTATCGTGAGGAATAACTGTTGACGAAATTACAAATTTGACTAATTCTTTGGACCAATTTCTTTTACAAGTCATTCATAAAAAAGGATCGCATATCTCCTACTAATTATGTCAACATAGAAATTGCTATGTAGTTATTGTGTTCTAAGCATTTTTCCTAGTTCATTTAATGTTTGAAAATTATTTCAATAAGCAAGTTATGGGTATATTGTTCTTTTTTCTCAACCTCTTTAATAACTTGACACACTGAAATCAACAGATATTCCTATCTTCTGCCATAGTTTCGCTAATACTGCTCTAAATACTTTTATTTTCTGACTGGAGTAGCGGAATAGTATTGCAAGCACTTGTGTCAAAGTTGCATGGATTTTTATTCACTCGTTCCTTAAACATTTAAAAAAATGTAAACTCATTACTAATTTGATACGTGGTGTATAATGTTACCATATTACCAAATAAGCTGTGACACAAGATTGGTTTAATGGGGGATATTCAAAAGAGGTATTCTGGATTAGACACAAAATAAAAATTAGCCCTGTTGTACAATATTTCCCCTCGACTAATTCAATTTCAGCTTCGAGAACAAACTTGCTTTCATTTGGAATTGTTATTAGAAAATAAAAATAATTACTAATCATTTTAATTAAATTTTATTTCATCACTTTTCAAATTTATTTTCATAGATTAAAGAGATAATGTTAGATAGTATGAGAATGTTGGAGCGTGGGTTGTCTACATTTCACTTTTAAGGAGAAAGTGACATCATAAATAAGGTAACTTCTGTTTGCCGATTTGCTCACCTTTTCTAATTCTTATTTTGTTGGATTTGAACATGGAAGCCAGAGTCTTGTGTCACTACTAAATGCAGATTGCTAGTAAAATGCATTTGATTTCACTGCCTTTCATTTTACTTCAGTTAAAGTTCTCACAAATCAAGGGGCCTTCTTCCTGGAGCGAACACTGATCTATATATGAGACACAGATTAAAGTTCTTATTTTACCTCTCAAACGCTGAGTTAGTAAAGAAGTTGAGAATATTATTTTTCTTTCACCAATTGGCCATTTAAATATGTTATAGCATATGTTTCTTATGGTCTCTTGATCTTAGTGGATTCCAGGACAAGAATTTATCTAATCCGGTGGAGTATCCAGCTTCATGCTGTTACTTGAGGTAACATTATGTGGAAGAGGTGCACCTGCACCATACCTCATAAAAACCAGTGTAGATTAGCTATACTGAGATCTTATTTGGGCCGCGTATATGGAAAAGTATCCTCATGCCAGGTTGTCCTAACAAACCCCTGTACAGAGAGACTTTAGACATCCGAGGTTAGTGTTTAGTAAAGAATATAGAAAGAAAGATTAAAGAATCTATATGAAATCCAAAAGTTTATTCTCATGTAAAATTTTCAGCAGTAAACAATAAATGTGTTCTTGAATCTCTAAGTACACCCCTAAGGATTATTAAACCCCGGACGAAATAATTAACATTGTCAAAACATAGGTCGGTCCACGAAGGGATTCATCTGATGTTTATATAATTTTCCTTATAAAAGCTCCACATACGCATTAAGCACTTTTATAAAGATATTGTGTTTTTTCCACCAAACCTCTGGCCTTGATGGAGGAGAGACTAAAACTTGATATTATTGATGTTATATCTTCCCTCTTTTGGAAATAGGGTACGATTATGAATATCTCCAGTATCAAATAATTCTTATACATTGTGAAATTTACTTTATGTATGAAAAACCAAAGAGGGAAGATATAAAATATGAGAAATATTTGGAATCAAGTCTCTCCTTGCTGTTATTTCAGATCATTTGAAACCATTGTAGCAAGTTTTAGTCTCCCCTCCATCAAGGCAAGAGGTTTTGGGGAAGTACTCGTAGCCAAATTGAATATTGAAATGCTCATATCTGGTTCTATGGGATGAAACTACATGAAAATTTGTAGGCTTTTTGAAAATTATAATACTATTCTATAGTTAAAGTTTTATGACAATTAGTAAACAAGAATATATATTTTCAAACCAATAAAAATATGCTCAAATTTTTCTTACATTTTTATATATAGTGTCCTGGCAGGCTAGCTTCAGTTTTGCTGCTTTGGAATGAATTTGGCTTAGGGTTTTTCTTTGCTTAGTTGTCTACTCTATAGCCAGGCCACTAATATGAATATGTGTGTGTGTGTGTATGTGTGTGTGTGAACACTTTTCTATGTATATATATGTTCCTAAATTGAAAAGATATATTATTGAGTGTACTTTAAATATAAGCATATTCATATGTATAATTTGCATGTGAACATAATGGATGTAGTTCTGCGTCTCTTGCTATTTTTTAAGGGGACGAATAACACATTTTAACAAGTTACACGATGAAAGTAATTTATTTCTTAGTGTTAAGTTACGAGTATCAACATATTTCTGAATTAATCAGTGGGTGAGATATCTAGCAAATAAAATAAGGTTGCTGTTAAAATAAACTTTTTCTTAATATAATGTTCTATATGATGCTATCTTACTCTTAAACCTTGGCAACACCGAGTAACCCTGCTAGTATGTATATATGTGTATGTGAATGTGTTGTCCATTGGAAGAAAGGTTAGAGAATCGATATAAAAAGTACAAGTGCATTTATACGTAGACGATCTGAAAACCACCCCTGCTCAGGTGCATGCTATCATAAAAACCTTGACACCTCAAAAGCATGTGGACCCGATCTTATCCCAGCTGTGCTATTAAAAAAGTGCTCAGCCGAAGTAGCTCCAGTTCTCTCCAAACTCTACAACAAATGCCTTAATGAAGCTTGCTTTCCGGGCTGTTGGAAAACTGCTTCTGTTGTACCAGTATTCAAGAATTCTGGCGAAAGGACAGACCCATCAAATTATCGCCCCATTAGCCTCCTCCCACTTTTTGCCAAAATATTTGAGACCATAATTAACCATGCTCTAGTCCATCATCTTACAGATGCTAAACTACTGACTGACAAACAATATGGATTTAGACAAGCCCGTTCCACAGCAGACATCCTAACTGTGATCTCTGAACGTATATACCATTCACTGGACAAAGCGGGGGAGGGCAGAGCGGTAGCTCTAGATATATCTAAGGCTTTTGACAGGGTATGGCATGAGGGTCTCCTCAGTAAAATCAGATCATACGGTATCACTGGTAGAATACTTAACATAATTAAATCCTTCTTAGATAAGAGAAAAATCCAGGTTGTCCTCGACGGTCGTACATCTAAACAATATGATATAAATGCGGGGGTGCCCCAGGGTTCTATCCTTGGACCTCTATTGTTCCTGATATTCATAAATTACCTCCCCGACAACATTGCCTCTGAGATGGGTATATATGCTGATGACACTACACTCTATGGCAGACACGACAGGAAGACGAATGAACACATTTCTAAAGAAATGGCAGAAACACTAGAGGAAGACCTCCAATCTGTAGTGGAATGGGGACAAAAGTGGTTGGTCGCGTTCAATGCTGCCAAGACTAAACTAGTTTCATTCAATAATTACAAGAAACCCTCTCTACCACCCATAGCAATGGCCAACGACTCTTTATCTGAGAGTCCATCTTTCAAACTCCTTGGCCTAACGTTCACAGGCAACATGAGTTGGAACAATTACATTGAAGGCATTGCCAGGGCCGCTGCAAGAAAGGTGGGCTCTCTCTACCGTGCTAGAAAACTACTAACACCCGAAAGTATCCTGTACCTCTATAAGGCCACCATTCGCCCATGTATGGAGTATTGCTGCCACATCTGGGCTGGTGCATCTGCTACTAGTCTCTCGCTCCTTGACAAGGTTCAAAAGAGAGTCGCAAACCTGATAGGCCCTGAACTGGCATCTAAGCTTCAGCCTCTGTCCCATCGACGAAATGTTGCATCCCTCTGCCTTTTCTACAAGTATTTTAGTGGTGAATGCTCTGACGAACTGCAATCACTTGTGCCCCCACGACGTGAGCACCCTCGACAAACCCGACAGGCTGTTAAATCCCACCCCCACACTGTAGAGATCCATAGATGTAAAAGATCTTTTTACTCCAATAGTTTCTTCCCCAGAACCGCTAGACTCTGGAATTCCATTCCAGGTCCCTGCTTCCCCAACAGTACTGACGTGCAGAAGTTCAAGTGTAACGTGAACCGACACCTTGCTGCCCAAATCCCTACATAGTACCCCAGTAGTTGTTGCCTCTGATAGTAGCCCCCTACACCAAAGTGGCAATGTGCCTTGTTTGGGGTGAAAATGTAATAAAAAAAAAAAAAAAATTCTTAAATTGTGAATGTCTTTCTAAGAGAGTTAGTACTGTGAGGTAGAACCTCTCTCAATTTTGATAAAAATTTTAATCGTATCTATAAAAAAACAATGGAACTGTCCCCAAATATCTGCATGCCCTTCAATATACTGAATAACTATATGCCACCCTAAGGAAGTTATGAGGGTGGAATTCTCTTAAAACTTAAAATGTGTATCCGATTTTAACGAAATTTGAACCATATGAACACACTAATTCAGATTTTTCCAAAATTTTAGCTGCTTTGGACTATATTAAGAGAAGAAACGAGGAAAGATGTAAATACATGAAATGAAAGTAATACGGTGTTATAAGTATAATAAAAATGGAAATAGTGTTCCTCATTAAATCCTAAGCAACATTGCTGTTCCTGTTCGTATAAAATAAAACAGGTTTATTTTTAATTACTTCAAATATTTGAAATCTATTTTCTTAAATTTCGACTTTATGAACATAAATATATCACTAACTTCATTTGTAGGAAATCCTATGACTTCTGAAGAGAAAAGTAAACAACGTTTGAAAGTGGTATTCGTTATGTTTCTCTGGCATTAAGAAATGTTTTATGCTAATTGTGTTAAGTTTATACTATTTATTTATTTTAACATTTTCTGATTAATTTAAGGCATGTATGGCTGGGAAAAGATTTGTCTTCCTGTATTTTTACTCTGTGTAGATATTTACATGTCAAGAAAAGAATAAGATAGTAAAAGAACTTGTTTCATACTGATGCTTTTTATTCATTCTTGGCACTACTTCGTTGATCTGGTCACACGGTAAACCAGATGCGAGTTCTTTGGTTAAGTAGATGTGTACATTGGTTAAGGAAACAGGGTTAGTTGGCAAGGGAACACCAAGACAATCATAGAAGGAAGTGATAAATATGGATTCGAGAGAAAGAGGGATGAATAAAGACCTGGTCAGAGAGAGGTTAGTTTAGAAATCAATTTCTAAAAGCCTACAAACACATGCTAGCATGTAAAATTGACATTTAACTGATTATGATGATTGTGTAAAGGTGGAAACTTAAGATATAAGCATAGATAATTATGACAGTAGTCAAAACAACCATAAACGTAGGAATAAAAATGATTAAAGAAACAAAACAAATCTTTCATAAAGACATTAAGCACTTTTTGTAAATACATTAAACATTTATATTTACTTAGACGCGTTAGAGTTTTTTTCTTTTAGGAGAAATAAGACTGAATAGGCCTTACAGCTACAAACATTTGAAAATTCTTAATGCAATGATATATTTGTTGTTTTAGTTAATGTTTTAATATCATTACAAAGAAATATATCCTCTTTTGATGAGAGCAAAAGCAAGCCATGTTTTGCTTCTTGTTTGATTAGATTTTTTGACCAATTTAACTGTTATTGAGTGAAAGGTGTGTCATGAATTTGAAACGCTATGAAAATGCTTTTAGTTTAAACACTGAAAGCATAGTTTTTTTTTTTTATATATTTTATATTTGTTAGATAATGTTTATTTTGCATAAGATTTTCGTATGTGATCTTTTAGACAAAATTATACTGATACATAATTTTGCTTCAAAAATGTTTCTGGTAAAAGCAAGTTAGATACAAATCAGTTAAGAAATATGTCTAGATCATACAATCTTAAGTGAAAGAATGAACTATATGATTAATGCTACAAGAAGCTTTCTCATTAGATCAATATCTATCTATCTATCTATATATCTATATCTCTCTCTCTCTCTCTCTCTCTCTCTCTCTCTCTCTATATATATATATATATATATATATATATATATATATATATATATATATATATATAAAAGGAACTTTCTGTGAGCTCGTTCCCTATGGACTCCAAAACGGCTGGACAGAATTTTTTAAAATTTCACACGAAATTACTTTATGTAGGTTTTGTATCGGAATGCTTCTGATAAGTATAGGAAATCGCTAATTGAAAACAATCCGATTTTGACCAAAGTAAACACTTTTATACAGTCCTAAATCACAAATTCATTTAAGGAGTTTTATGACTGCACAAGCAGAATGGTCTACCCTATAAAATCAACTGTAGATTCTTCTATAAGACAGTGACATGTTTGAAATGAATGTTCTTTTTAGAGCACAATTGAACCATGATACTTTACTTTTGTATGTTTCACTTCAATTAAACTAATTATGTAAAAATAATTTCATAAAGTTAACAGAAGTCTCTTTGGTAAGACAGGAGCGTGTTCAAAATGAATGTTTTTATTTAGAGCACAACTGAATCAACTTTTGCATTATAAACTTTAAATCAAGCCATTATTTAAAAATAATTTTATAAAATCAATAGAAGGTTCTATACAGTGCAATGTATTGTGGACTAAGTCACTGCAGTAAGGCATGTAAAGCTTTCTCTCAGTACACCGCAAGGATGGGGATCCTTAACTAGAACTGGCAATCGATTTGATTAAAAAATGGACGATTTCACCGATTTTGATGACACTAAAAGTATGGGAGGGTGGAACATTTGTTGAATCTCATTCAATCCTGGACAATGTCGGGCCTCCCTACTAGTACACACACACACACACACACGCACATATATAAATATGTATGTATGTATGTATGTATATATGTGTGTGTGTGTGTATATATATATATAAACTCAATGTCTGTGTCTGTGATGTTTGTGCATTTCTTAAAGCGGTGGTTCCCAACTTTTTTTACATGGCAGCAGACTACTGAACTCTTTCAAATTTTGCAGTGCACCTTTCACAAAAAGTGAATATTTTCTACTCATGAAACCTTTTTTGCAATTAAATAATAAAAATAAAGACGGGCATATAATGAAAATTTTTATTGAAATGAATAAAACATATCCTGTATTCAGTACCTGGTATAGAATAATAATGGGAAATATCATTGGGACAGTTGTGCCTGAATCTTTACTATTGCTACCATATGTGGGCGAATGTGAGAGAGAGGCATACTCGTAACTCTTCTTTAATGTTTTTAAGTCACGTTTTTTATTTTTAATGTTCTTTAGTTAAGAAAATCCCAGTTAACATATGTACGAATTCGAGAACTACAGCAAGACTTTGATGGATTTTTACTTAGAGTAAGATATGTAATGTGCATCCAGGAGATAAGCGCCCGCGTGTTTGCGTGTTGTGTGGGTACGTGAGAGAGACGGATGAGGGGAGAAGACTTACCTCGAGACCAGCTCAGCGTTACCGGCCAAAAATAGAAAAGAAAGACCAAGATGGCGGCCGCTGTCTTTTGTAAAGTATGATGTCTCGCAAAGTCACACGAATTCGCGCAATATGCAAATTTAGCCGGCCTAGAACGACAATAAAAGCGGGTGAGGAGAAAGACGTAAAGAGAGCGACGATTGAGTTGGCCGGGGAACCGTGTGGCGGTTGCTTCTTGTGCTGTGTGAGGATATTTTACCGTTGTTGGATTCCGCGCAGGATATTTTACCGTTGTTGGATTCCATGCAGAACCGGTGTATAAAGATTATTGAATTGCTGCAACATTTATAACATCTTTTCCTGAACTTACCGTGTTAAAGAGAGAGTCTGGCGCCACTAAGATCAATGTGCTCGTGACCCAAGGAAATCTCCTGGGGTTTGACCTGTTGCTCAGATACGATGCCATCAAGGCGCTCGGGGGAGTCGCAATTTATCAGGATGGAAAGGTGCGATTCTTGGAGGCCCCAGTGTGTACAGCGCTCCATATCGATTGGCCGGATTTTACAGTGGACTACGATTCGCGCAAGAGGGCCTGGATTGCATCTTGGAAGTGGACCGAGGGAATGGCACCAACTAAACTCAAGAATGGGGTTGCAGAGTACCCTATACCCAGTGAGGCCGGAGCAGAATACGAAAGGGAACTAAAGGCGTGGATCCAAGATGGCTGGTTAATCCCCTACCCTGAGGACAAGCTTGGGCCTCCCAAGGGTCTAATACCCTTGATGGCAGTAGTCCAGCATAACAAGTCGAAAGTACGGCCGGTGCTGGACTATAGGGAGCTTAACAAGCATACTGAAGCCTACACTGCCGATGCTGACATATGCACCAGCAAGTTGAGGGAATGGCGTCAGAAAGGCACTAATGTCTCGATATTGGATTTGCGAAAAACCTATTTACAGGTGCGAGTTGATGAGACGTGGCCGTTCCAGACAGTTTGGTTCCAGGGCAGAGGTACTGCCTTACACGCCTTGGCTTTGGCCTAAATGTGGCACCACAGATCATGAAGACTATTATCAACACAGTATTGTCCCAAGAAAAGCCCATGAGGGACTCAACGTCAGCTTACATTGATGATGTATACATCAATGAAGATGTACAGTCTGCGTCGTGTGTCAAAGAAAAGTTGGCTCAGTTTGGTCTGGAATGCAAGAATCCCGAACGTTTAAGGGAAGGAGCACGTGTATTGGGATTGGATGTTTATGAAGAAGATGGCACCCTACAATGGAGGCGTGGCAGTGAAATTCCAAGCATCCCCAACCTCGTTACAAGGCGGACCGTTTTTTCTTGGTGTGGAAAACTTGTTGGTCACTTACCGGTCTGTGGCTGGCTCCGCGCAGCTGTTGGTGTAATTAAACGCAGAGCAAATTTAACAACCATGGGTTGGGATGACATATCCGATGATGTCCTACTAACTCTGATGATTAAAGAGACACTGGAGAGAGTGAACAAGAAGGACCCTGCCTGTGGGTGGTGGTGTGTTAACGGAGACAACGTAGGTGTGTGGGTTGATGCCAGTTCTTTGGCGTTGGGAGTATCGTTGGAGCAAGGAGGAAACGTGTTCGAGGATGCGTGTTGGCTGCGGCCCGTAACAGATTCTCACCATATCAACCTGGCAGAGCTGGACGCTGTTGTAAAGGGGGTAAATCTGGCCCTGCAGTGGCAGTCTAAGAAGTTGACCTTGTACACAGATTCTCTCTGTGTCTACCACTGGGTGTCTGACACATTTTCAGGATGGACACGAATCCGTACCAAGGCAGCAAGCAAAATGTTAATACGAAGAAGGCTAGACACGCTAAAAAACCTGGTATCTGAGTATGGGCTATCACTGAGCGTCACTCTGGTGCCATCACATTGTAATCGTGCTGATCAACTGACCCGTGTACCTCACAAATGGTATGAAGCCGCGAAGATGGGAATGGGGATTACTGCTCGATCTTGTGCAGTTGCAATCGACCCATGTCAAATACAAAAAATTCATGCACAGAGCGGACATCCGGGTATCAAGAGGACCCTTTATTTTGTGAGGCGCGTATACCCAGCAGTGACCAAGATGGATGTCAGACAGATCGTCAGAAATTGTGAGGCTTGCCAGTCTATTGATCCTGCACCAGAGCGATGGCAGAAGGGTCGCTTGGAAGTTGAGAGTGTGTGGCAGCGGCTGGCCATGGATATTACCCATTACAGTGGCAAGCCCTTTCTAACTCATTGATTGCGGGCCTACGAGATTTGCGGTGTGGCGGCAGATGACCAGACAGGATTCAGCAAATGTTGTTCGCCACCTATCATCCATTTTTTTTGAGCGAAGTGTGCTGGAAGAGCTCCTGACTGACAATGATGCAGCGTTTTGTAGCCAGCAAGTTCGGCAGTTGTTAGATGAGTGGGGCGTCCGACTATGGTTGCGATGTGCGCATGTGCCGTCAGGAAATGGCATTGCTGAAAGAAGCCATCGCAGCATCAAGAGAATTGCTGCCAGGAAGCGATGTACTATTACGGAAGCCACATATTGGTACAACATTACGCCAAAGGACGGGACGTCCCCTTCAACCGCACCTGCGAATGCTATTTACACGTACCGAGTCGGAGTGAACGGAATCAACACTACGCAGCCAGCCAACAAGGGAACATATAACAGATATGAAGTGGGAGATCCAGTGTGGGTGCGGCCCCCAGGAAATCGTTGCACCGACAAGTTTAAGCGAGGACAAATATCTGGAGCGATTAGCCAGCAGTCTGTTTTGGTCGATGGAACCCCACGACATCTGCGAGATCTTCGCCAAGCTACCGAGGTGCGTCACACAACTACAGAAGAAAGCGGTGAAGCGTCTAGCGATGAGCTGCCGATGCACGGATTCAGTGAGCCCCCTCCAGAGACTGATAGCAATACTTCATCTGATGAGGCGGAACCACATCCAGAGCCCGAATCTGAAACAGTGAATGTATCTCTTCGCAGAAGCACATGCACTAAAAGGCCCCCCCCCGCCAGTGCTCTCTATGTGATCATCAGATCAGAGGGGAGTGTAACGTGCATCCAGGAGATAAGCGCCCGCGTGTTTGCGTGTTGTGTGGGTACGTGGGAGAGACGGATGAGGGGAGAAGACTTACCTCGAGACCAGCTCAGCGTTACCGGCCAAAAATAGAAAAGAAAGACCAAGATGGCGGCCGCCGTCTTTTGTAAAGTATGATGTCTCGCAAAGTCACACGAATTCTTGCAATATGCAAATTTAGCCGGCCTAGAACGACAATAAAAGCGGGTGAGGAGAAAGACGTAAAGAGAGCGACGATTGAGTTGGCCGGGGAATCGTGTGGCGGTTGCTTCTTGTGCTGTGTGAGGATATTTTACTGTTGTTGGATTCCGCGCAGAATATTTTACCGTTGTTGGATTCCGTGCAGAACCGGTGTATAAAGATTATTGAATTGCTGCAACATTTATAACATCTTTTCCTGAACTTACCGTGTTAAAGAGAGAGTCTGGCGCCATCTTGAATTTTTCCTTACACATTTCTATTACAAGATACTCCTTCATAACAGAAATCCAAAAGGTGTCTAATGGCAGTTGTGCATGCTTCAATTTGAGTTCACGGATCATTGGAAAGGTTTGATTATTCCTTTTTTCACATAACTCAAATTTGGAAAGATTGATAATTGATAAATCTAGGAAAGGATTGCAAATCAAATCAAATTCTTCAATGCTGATTGAGGGGAAAATATTCTTCAATTTTTTTTCTAAACATATCAAATGCTCATTAATAATGCGAATCGTCTTGATAATGCAGGTTTTGTAAACTAAACTGATGAAAACATTCAGATCGTGTACCTTTATTCTATTCTCCCATATTAGAATTTTCTTTTTAAAAGTAACTAATTCATCTGTTGCCATAAGAATGTTGCATATCGATCAATTGATATTCACACTATTGAGATGTCCAAATATTTCACTTAAGTACTCTATTTTGGACATTCACAATTAATTTTTCAGGTATTTACAAAATCTATTAAGTTTTTCATTATCAAAAAATAAATAAAATTAAATAAATACAAAGTTCTTTCTGAAACTCATTTACATAAGATAGCACCTTTCCTTTTGACAACTATCTTATTTCTGTGTTCAATAGTAAACGAACATGTTGAGAATTCATATTCCTTGCACAGCAACTCAAACATTCTGGACTTCATCAGTCGAGTTTTTATGAAATTTACCATTTTAATCACTTGATTCAACACTTCCTTTAGTTCATTTTGTGTTATATTTGAAAGTAAACCTTCTCTGAGTAAAAAACAAGGAGCTAGCACAATGTTAGGATTCTGTTTTTCCACTAAAGATGCGAAACCTTCAACAGAACGAACCATTGATAGTGCTCCATCGGTATATATTCCCATGCGTAAATCCCATGTTTTTCTTTGCATATTGTGATTGTATAAAAAAATATCTTGACCTTTTGTAGTTGTGGGTAACTGTTTGCAGCATAGAAATTTATTAATTATGGCATTTTCATCAATGGCACGTAAAAATGCAATTAACTGTACATGATTACTGATGTCAGTGGGTTCATCGATTTGGAGAGTAAACAGACTCTTTTGTAATTTGGATATTACACTTTCCTCAATATTATCAGACAAGTCAAGAATCTTTCTTTGAATTGTATTATTTGAAAGAGGGATCCTGCTAATTTCTTGTTCGGCTTTATTGCCAAGCATAATTTTCATCATTTTATGTGCTGGAAGGATCATTAATTCTGGAAGAACGTGAAACTTTGATTTAAGAGCAATAATTTCTAATATCTCATATGAAGCTAATTGAGCTTTTTTGGGTACAGTTATTTTTTCTTAAATAGTTGACTTTGTGTTGCATTTAATTCTAACAACCGTTGGAAATAATTGACATTTTTAGTTTGAAGACTAGAATGATTAGTAGTAAGGTGTCTTTTCATCTTACTTGGAACAATTGCTTCATTAGACAGCGTTTGGCCGTACACTGCAGAGAAAAAATCTGTGTATCTCTAGTCCAGTGAAATCCAAATTTCAAGCAATCATTACTATACAATCGGCAAACTTTTGTTTTTTTTTAATCAAGTTGTAGAATTATTGTTGTCACCATCACCTTTTCTTTTTAGAAACTTGTTCATAATTAAGGATGAATTGAATCTATAATTTTAAAAAATACATTAAACCGAACTTTCATCATATTTAATCATTTTTTATTTTTCTTATTAAAACCTTAATTTATGAAACCTAAATATTAAACAAGAACTATCAATAAAGAATCTGTTAATATTGTAAACGTGATACATAGATGACATAAAGCATAACTCAACGTTTATTATTCTCGAAAAATTCAAAATACCCAACAATTTAAACAAACGATTTATTACACATTTTATTTATTTATTCATTTATTTGATATTTTAGCGTTAACATCATGCAAGTACGTAATAATGTATGAGTTAGTATTTATACAAACAACTCCCGTTATAATGATATGAAAGCTGTTTTCCACCTAAAACCACTTGTAACTCCCACCTATAATCTCTTCACAGAACACCAGTAATCATTCCGCGGCACACTAATGTACCGCAGCACAAATCACTGAGAATCTAAATAAATTCTGATGTAAAATTTACCAGAAAACAATAGAAGTGCTTTTGAATCTCTAAATGCACGTCAAAGAGGCTAGGAGAATATAACCCCCTTAAAACTTTAAATGCATCCTATTTTTATGAAATTTAAAACCTATTTATGCTATCTTTTGGAAAAATTTTACAAAGTCTGGCACAAAGGGCTGTTAATGAAAATTAAATCATAAAGTATAACTGGACGTTATACTAAATATAATTAGATTCTTCTTAAACAATAGAAGTATACAGGTTATCATTGACGGACAAACCTCCAAGCAGCATAACATTAATGCGGGAGTACTTCAGGGGTCCATCCTTGGACCATTATTATTCCTGATGGTCATGAACGACCTCCCTGATGATATTGTGTCCGAGATGGGTATATTTGCTGATGATACAAAGCTCTATAATATGCATGAGGGAAGAACAGAAGTACATAAGTCTAAGACAATGGCAGAATTATTAGAAAATGACCTCCAGACTATAGTGGAATGGGGCCGCAAATGGATGGTAACATTTAATGCTAGTAAAACTAAGCTGCTCTCCTTTAACAATTACATGACGTCTCTCCAACCGCCTATATCCATGATAAATAACACCCTACCTGAGAATTATATTTTCAAACTCCTTGGCCTAACATTTGTGAGGAATATGAACTGGAACAAATACATGGAGGGCATTGCAAAGGCTACTGCAAAGAAGGTGGGTTCCCTCAATCAAGCTAGAAGACTACACACCTAAGAGTATCCTGTAGCTTTGCAAGGCCACCATTCGCCCATGCATGGAGTATTGTTGCCACATCTGGGCTGGTACATCTATCACTAGTCTCTCCCTCTTAGATAAAGTCCAAAAAAGAGTTTTCAATCTAATCAGTCCCACTTTATCAACTAAGCTCCAGCCCCTGTCCCATCACTGCAACATTGCATCACTGTGCCTGTTTTACAAATATTTTAATGGAATGTGTTCTGATGAACTCGTTGCACTTGTACCCTATCGACATACATATCACTGACAAACCTGCTTGCCAATAAGATCTCACCCCTTCAATGTTGATGTCATTAAATGCCATAAAGCTTTTTATTCTAATAGTTTCTTCCATCAAACAGTGAGACTTTAGAATTCTCTTCCTGCTCCTTGCTTCTCAAGTAATATCGTTTCCATCCGACGAGATCTACAGCTGATATACTGACTGTAATTTCACATAGGATCAGTGATTTATCGATAGGATTTCCTCTCAAGAGCAATACCTCTTGACATATTAAATGCATTTACTTCATAAGATTTCAAGCTGGAAATGTCTTCTCAACTATCAAATCTTTTGAATAGGTTTTGTCGATGGGCAGAAGTCCAAAACTTAAAGTATCAATGTTGGCATGCCTCAAGTTTTCATCCTGGGCCAAACTTTCTTATCTTAATTAATGGTCTCCTAAATCCCATTCTAAATTCATTCATCAACATACATGTAGATGACACCATTATCTATGGTAACAGTTCAATGGCCAACAATGACCTACATCTCTCTGAGTCTCTTTCCTCTTACTTTGAGCATGTGGTACATTGAAGCTAAAGGTGGCTGATTAATTTTAATGCATTAAAAACTTTTCACCATAAACACTCTGATTCCTGCTTGACTCCAATTGATAAAAATAGCTCTTGTTTAAAAGAGGCTCCCTACTTTGACAAGCTTCTGGGTCTAACCCATATCCCTAACCTTAACTGAAAGATCTACATCAAATCTGTTGCTGTAAAAATAGTTGTCATTCTACCACCCCAGAAGGTATCTCATTCCCAACACAATCCTGTACTTGTATAAAAGCCAGATACATCCTAAAATGAAGTACTGTTGCGACATCTAGGTAAAAGCTACTTGGAACATCCTATCCTGCCTTGACAAAATTTAAAACTGGTATCGAAACCTGATAGGTGATGGCCTTTTCTCTTCCTTGCAATCTCTTTCCCACAGAAGAGATGTTGCAAGCCTATCTCTGCTCTATTGTTATTTTCATAGAGAGTGCTCGTCTGAGCTTAAATCCATGGTTCCCCTTACAAAACCTTCATAAAAACACTTGTCTAGCCACAAACGTCAACAATTTCCCCCACTCCTTATCTGTACCTAAATCTAAACACAAATTCCACGAACAAAAGTATATTCCTAGAACTTCCTGCCTATAGAACTTTGTTCCACTAGCCTGCTTTCCAGTTGACTACAACATGGTCGTCTTCAAATCCAGTGTAAATAAGTTCTTGTTGAGCCATCCGTTTAAATAATCAAATTATACCCAATTTCCACCACTAACAAGCATGAAACCGTTGTACCGATGACCACCATACATTTATTAACCCTTATCCTCGAATGACCCACAGGCTTTAACAAGTATTGACTTCCTTGTAAAAAAAAATGATCTTTTTGCTTTTATCAATATTATATTTAAAATAATTAGTTGCTATAAATAAATGTACGTTTTTCACCAAATGTAAAAAATATCTTAAAATAAACTATTTTGTTAATCTTTAAGGCTTCAAAGCATTTTTACTAACAGAAAATAAGGACAGACCGATGTTAACAACTCCCTTTGTCATTTAAATGTATTAAAGAACTTAATTTTTTCAGATATCTGTAGAACAAGAGACTTCGATGGTATAGATATATTTTCCTCCCCCTCTTCTCCCTATACGTTTTTCCCCACCTTTGTCCTCTTCCTTGTCCTCTCTCTTTCCTTCCTCTCCAGTTTCACTTTCTCTTCTCCCCTTCCTTTCTCCTCCGGTTTCTCCTTCCCTTCTTCTCCTCTTTCTCCTTCCCTTCTCCTCCTCTTTCTCCTTCCCTTCTCTTTCTCTTTCTCTCCTCGTCTTTCTCTTTCCTTTTTCCCTCCTCGTCTTTCTCTTTCCTTTTCCCTCCTCGTCTTTCTCTTTCCTTTTCCCTCCTCGTCTTTCTCTTTCCTTTTCCCTCCTCGTCTTTCTCTTTCCTTTTCCCTCCTCGTCTTTCTCTTTCCCTCCACCTCATCTTTCTCTTCCCTCCTCCTCTTTGCCGCCTTTCTCCACTTTCCCTTTGCCCCATTTCTTCCTCTTTGTCTTTGCTCCTCCCTTCCTCCTCCACTATCTGTCCCCCTTCCTCTTTCTATCTGTCCTCATCTCTCGCTTACTCTTTGCTTCTCTTTTCCTCTATCTTTACCCTCTGTCCCTCTCTCTTTACTCTCTGTCCCTCTCTCTTTACCCTCTTCCCCTCTCTCTTTACTCCTCTTTCTCTCTCTCTCTCTTTGCTCCTCCTCTCCTTCTTACATTGCTCCCACCTCTCTCTCTCTTTGCCCCTATTCTGCTTCTCTATCTCTCTTTGCCCTTCCTTTTTCATTCTCTTTGGCCCTCTTTTTCTCTTTTCATGAAAAAAATGCAGAAATGTGGCACAAGGCTAAACGTTGGGCATGAGGTAAACTAGTCTTCGCTGTTTTAAATGATCACTTTTGCCTAGCATATTTGTATAAATGAATTACCACAAAAACATCTCAACTATTCTACACGTAGATAGCACAAAGAATGAATGAATTCTTGAGATAATAGATTTAGAACAGTTAAGATAGTAGGTCTAATTCGAGGAGAAGACCAACGAAAACATGGAAGGAAGTGATAAAAATCAACTTTTGCTAGGTTAGTTCGGAAGTCAATTTTTAAAGCTGTCTAACGCATGCCAGCATATCAAATAGGCGTTAAACTAAATATGATGGTGAATGAAGGTTAGTACTATTATAATAATAGTACTAACCTTCATTCATCGGTTTTAATTTAATATTTTCATTATTTTTTAAATCCGATTTTCAGTATGTTTTACCCGAAGACATTAGATTTATGGCTTTGATTTATAATATAATTGACTAAAAAGCTAGTGCCTGACTCTGTTACCAATACTATTTTGTTATTGCAACTGTAATAAGTTAGTGAACATACAACACATGCAGCGTGTATAATATCTTTGAAATTATTTCCTAATTCAAAAAATTCTCTTGTCTCTTGTAACATGATGTACAGACTGGCGAGAGGTATTTCTAATGTTCGTTTCATATACCCACCTATTATAACAGCCCTCCCTTTCCCCCTCCCAGAGTTGCAGCTACAATGGAATGCTACCTTTAATCCTAAAAAGAAATCTCTTTGATAACGGAGATCATTAGTTTCCTGTTACTGACAAAGGTTTCCATGTGATTGAAGAAATAATGACAGAACCAAAATCTTCAGTTCTGCTCTTTATGCCCAATTTAGTGCCACCACGTTCGCTTTAATTATATCAAGTCTGTTATTACGTGCTAAACTCAACTCTCAGTCGTCAAAATTGACCAAATAGTTTAATCGCATGTAAAATCAACAAAGAAAGTTTTCTGATTTGCTTTTGTATATTCGGAATAGAATTTAATGACACTTTGCACTTAACATTGAAGGGTTTCTTGCAGATTTAATATTAAATTGAATACTTATGTGATGAATTCAGATGTCTGCAACGATACATCATTTGATTAGACAATTTTTGGATTTATGAAAAATCTCTGTTCTTTATTCTTAAAATAGGAATTTTCATATGACCATCCATGATCCGTTAGATATATTCATTTTTTTTAATATTAAATATTTTTGAAAGCATTTAGGAATTTTCAAATGTTCTATCTCTTTCTTTCCTTTTTCTTCCTCTACCTTTTCTCTATTTCCTTTCTATTCCTCTGTTTGCCCTTTTCATTCCTCTTTTTCCCTCTACTTCACCTCTCTCTTATTCATATATCTCTCTTTCTCTCTCTCGACTTCCCCATTCTCATTCCTCTTTCTTTCTCATCTCTTTCCTTGTTCTTTCTCTCTCTATTTCTTCTCTCTTTCTCTACCTCCTCCTTACATTTCCTTTCTCTTCCTCTACCTTCTCCCTCTCTATCCTCTCTCTTCCTCTATCTCCTCTTTTTCTCTTATCTTCTACCTACACTTTTTTGTTTCATTCTTTTCTACCCCTTTTCTCTCTCTTCTTCTAAACCCTTCTTTTCTCTCTCTTCTTCTAAACCCTTCTTTTCTCTTTCTTCTTCTAAACCCTTCTTTTCTCTCTCTTCTTCTAAACCCTTCTTTTCTCTCTCTTCTTCTAACCCCTTCTTTTCTCTCTCTCTCTTTATATACCTTCCGTTTTTCTCTCTTGTTTTCCACCATTTTCTCTTTTCTCTCTCTTTTCATACCGCCATCATCCTTTTTCTCTATTTTCCTCTCTTTCTTCTATCTCTCTTCCCTTTCCTCTATCTTCTTTCTCTTTCCTTTCCTGCCTTTTACCCCCCTCTCTCTCTCTTCCACCCTCTCTTTCCTTTCTCTTGCAAATGGAATGTGATTGGTGCGATTTGGTTGCATCTGGAATTCAGGACTGATTTGTTTTGACAATTTGTGAATAACGAGGTTCGGTTAACTAAAATAATCATTTTGTTTTATTGTTTAAGGGAGAAGATTAAAAAAAAAAAAAACTAAAATTTGATACATACAAGTTAGCTGGTTCAAAAACTGGGGAGATGCGTATTTGATGTTAACAAGTCATGATGTTCTGTAATTTGTGTCCTCAATGGGCTCCATTAGGGAGACTGTAGAGAAATGTGTGTGAGGGTTAGATAATTCCATCAACCAACAATAAAAGGTAATGTGAAATCGTTTCGTTTCAATCTTCTCTGTGTTCAAACCTGCAAAAAAAAAAAATACAACTCTCTAAATGTTAGACGGTAGATGCTGAAAATAGCAAGTCAAGTAAATGTTCAGTTAATGTAACATATGATCGTGACATGGTTCCTTTAAAAACTTTAAGAGTTACATTACAGATTTCATATTTGGTGCTATCACTTTACATTATCTTATTTGGAATCATGACTCCTTCAACATAAGAGACTATGTTACAATTGTACATTCGAATTGCAAATACAATTTTTGTTTTTCTTTATTACAGGGTCCGCACAGGCTTGAAAAGGCATTGAATTCTGAGCTTTGTCGTTGAAAGGCCTTGTTTTTATTATTACCTTGTAAATATTGGAAATGTATTGTAAACGGCTTGAAAATCGTATTCTTCATATTCAGCAAAAATTTTTGTCAGAATATTAAAAACAAAATTGAAATAAGTAGTATTAACATATTTTTTAAATATCAAAAATAAAATCAAAATAATTACCTTCTTCTAAAAATGCATAATTTCTGGTATTATTGATACAAGTGTCATGCCCTTTTATCACTAAACTACCCGATTATTATCCATATACTTTATGGATGTAGCCGAAGTGAAATTCAAAATGGAAATAAATACAATTAAATTATATTTTTTTTAAATATTAATTAAAATATTCTTAAAATATTTCGTAAATATTAATTAAAATACTATTAGTTTTTTGGTTTACTATCTCATTATATATATATCAAATTTAATTAAGAAAACTTGAATTTTGTCTGGAGAAGCCTTGAAAACCCTTAAAAATGGACATTAAAAATCTGTATAAACCCTGTCTTAATATATAGTCTTCAAGGTACATGTGTATATCATGTTCTTAATACTCTTAAGTACAAGTAATGTGTTCATAGTTAAAATAAGATATTTTTCGGTCTGTAAAACAATTGTTGATGGTGAGACCTGATTTATGTGTTTAATTTTAATATTTTAATTCCTTTCATTTTTGTGCATATGTGAATGAGGATTTGATCTATGAATTTGATATTTGATATATGCTTTGATTGATGAAAATGTTGAGCGATTCTTTTGTCTTTGATAGTGAAGTTGCGTTTAATTTCTTTCACCCATGTGTACACTATTTGAACATTTTACACAAAAGAATGCATTTGGATGATCAAGAGTGAGGTTCAACGGTTGTATTTGGATGCATGTATTTGGAATTGTGAAGGTAGAATCTACTAGTAAATGTTGAGAAAGTAAACATCTAGTTTTATTGCAAGTGTAGTTCCCAGTTCCTTTGTGTGCAGTCTAAGTGTGTTCTGTGACATGGTGATTGTAGTTAATTGAGTTTGACTTAAAACAAAAGCATACATATATATATATATATGTTTCGCCCAATTTATGCGGGCTTAAGAGTCATTGACCATCCCTCTTGAAAAGGACCTGAATACTCAACTTGAAAAAGCTTACATAAATCGGGCGAAACATTGAGTATTCAGGTCCTTCTACCTCCATTCTATTTTCATATCGTCGGATTTAATCCAGCTTAACAATCATATATATATATATTCTTTACTGAAAATGGATCCAGATGAATCCGAAACACTAGGGATATAAGTAAATATAGTAAATAGATCAGCCAGTTCGTGTTCAAAAGCAGAAAACACATACAAATTAGAAAAGATCAAAATAAAAAGATGAAGATATAAATTACTTGTCATATATGACGAAATATTTTAAAAAGAAAATACAAAGTGGAACGATAAAATTGTCACCCTAGAAAAGACGACATGATTCTATTTCTGTTTGATGAAAACTAGTTTTCTGTTTTTGTTGTAGACCCTCTACTAGTTGCCAAGTTGTGTACAAATTCCAAAGGCAATAAAAGCCTTCTATCATGTCTGAAAGTGACACAATGTTCGATGGATATTGGAATTGCACCACTGTACAATTCATACTCTCTACCGATCCAAGTTATGACAACAGGATCATTGCTAGCACCCATAAAATGGATTGCCAGATTGCCACAAATAAGAGAGACGTGCCCAAGGTGATGGTCTTTGGTGTGGTTTCAAGTGAGGGCCATCTCACATCTTTGAAGCCGGCTTGAAAGTCAACACCAAGTATACCTGGGTGTGCTGAAGAATGTGATGATCTCTTGATGCAATATAGGTGGCATGCTGGCAGACGTTGGGTGTGGCAGCAGGACTCGGTGATAGTCCACAAGTTCAAAGGCTTGGCTTCGGAAGGAGTGTTACAACTTTGACCCCTTCTCTTACTGGCCCCCGTCTCCCCCGGCCTAGGATGGACTACTTCGTTTGGTCATATGTCGAGAACATCACTAACATCACCTTCTACAACACCAAAGCCAGGCTGATCGCCACCATCCACCGAGTATTCACCGAGCTCCCACAGACAATTGTGGAAAATACATGCTCCCAGTTCTGGACCCGTATCAAGGTCGTGATTGAGGCTGAAGGCAGCTACATTAAATAAATATCAGCTCTATTATTTAATCAAGTTACTTGAATTGATTTTTTCAAGAAAAGTTTTTAAATAGAACTGTAGTATTGTTTTCTTTAGGGTAACAATGTTATCGTTCCATCCTGTAACATGTGGAAATTACACTTTACATGTGCTGTTACATTTCAACCACTTGTTATCTGACACTTCATTGCACAGGAACAAACAAACATAAAAGAAAGAAAGAAAAAATCAGACCCTGCATTTTTTTAAAAAATGCAAATGAAAATCTTTTATTTATGGTTCTTCCAAAAATAATGCTTTTCATTATCTTTCCAAAAGTGTCTTCACACACCCATACCATATAACATCTGCTTTTTAAAAGTCTCTCTCCCCTCCACCTGATGCTGGCCGTAGCCAATGCTTTCTTGCTCACAACTTCACACGTCCGTTTTCCCCAGCACACACTTTTCTTCTCTGCTAGATCACGTGCTGTTTTTTTTGTCTTGCTTTTCTCCTCCTTCCCATGACGCCAGCTCATACACACTTGCTTAATTTGAATATGTGCTAAGACAAATGCTGTTGCTATCTTACGGCTGCTACTGATTTGTGTTCACATGCACGCCATACATGCTATGTTACACTTCTCTCTGAGGATAAGAGGTGTTCTTTGAAATTCCATGAAATAAGGAAATTTTTATTTTTCAACTTGTATTCCTTGTCAAATAATAAATTGTTGTAAATTTTAATTTACAAAGTTAAAATTGAATTTCTTATTATATATATACTCGTGAGCAAAAAAATGGGCCAAACAAATTTTATACATTTTATCGCACTAAAAGCTATATTGAACAAAGAATAATTGAACAAGGAAACTTAAAGGAGATTAATAACACAGAACAAGGCATTTACTTTAACAAATGTTTAGTATGGAATCGCATTCCTTTTGATTACTTTAAAAAAAAATCCATCTTTTTAGACATGCTCTCAACGAAAGTGGAACACTGTGAAGAGATGCTATTCTATTCGCTTTACACAGCTTCCCACAGTTTGTTATTGTTTGAAAAATTTCTTCCATCTAATGCACAAGATATTATAGACCAAATATTCTTGATTGGGTTTAAATCGGGGCTTTGACCTGGCCAAAATATCACATTAATTGAATTGTCAGAAAACCATTTTTTGTGACTTTAGCAGTGTGTGCAGGGGCATTATCATGTTGAAAAATAATGTTCTGAAATATTCCCAGCTTCTGGTAACAGTCCTGTTTCTAATATTTGAATGTATTCTTTTGCATTGATTGACTTGTCACATCTAATAAGTTCCCCAACTCCTGCTGCAGTAAAAGTTCCCCATACCATTATCCCTCCATTCCCATGTTTAACTGTCGTTTTTATGCAACTTGGTGAAAATCTTTCTCCAGTTCCTCGATTGCACCGTTCGGAGCATCAATAACAAGACAAAATCTTGATTCATCTGACCAGGAAACATTCCTTAACCAGTCTGTATCTTTCTTGCCATAACACGAGAAAAATCTCTATCATTGATGTTATTCTTAGATAAAAAATGGCTTCTTTGCACACCTTTTAAAAGAAAATCTCATTTCTTTCATTCGTCTAGATATTGTATATCTAGAAATAGAATTTTCAGCCCCTGTTTTGAATTCATTGCTATGGTCAACATAAGTTTTCTTTCAATCCTTCAAAACAGTTAATGTAAGCCTGTGGTAGTCCTTTAAATTGAATGCTCTAGGGCGACCAGATCCAGATTTCCCTTTTACCAAGCATGTGACTTCAAACCTTTGACCAATTCGCTTCAGTACAGAAAGAGATGTTTTCACTTTTCCTTTTCTTAAAATATCAAAATTCTGCTTGTAAGTCATTTTGGACTGCCTTAATCCTGCAATTCGGTTTTTTATATCCTCACCAAGATGCGGTCTTACCATTTTTAGGATCAATTTTTCCACTTATTATATGCTATAATAATAATGATCTGCAAAATAGAAATTTTCAGTTAAAATTAACAAAAATTAATAAAAAAAATATTGAAAACTCGATTTCTTCCTTCTTTCACTCTTGGCCCATATTTTTTTGCTCATGAGTGTATATTTATTTTTTTATATATTCCAATCTGACTTGTTCAATTCTTTAAATATTACTAACTCATACACAACCTATGGTTATTTTGTCCTATTTTGAAACTCTTACATTTAATCATTTATCCTTAAAATAAGATTAAAAATTTTTTTAAATGTAATTCAAAATTGGGTATAGAGTTATAAAATGCTTTAGGCAACTATCTTAATCATTTCCTATACAGTATTGCACATATATATATATATATATATATATATATATATATTTTTTTTTTTTTTTTTTTAACAGAAGTAAATTCACATCCTTACAACAAAAATTAAGGGCAGTTATTCAATAAAATTGTTATTATCTATATTTTTGCAGATTTAGTTGTGGCTAACTGTATATTGCACTGATAAAAATAGTAATCATTAATTAATTAATCAATTAATTAATAAATAAATAATAATATTAATAATAATAATAATAAATATATAAAAGAATGCAATTAAAGACTAAATTATAATTTAAAAGAATTTATTGTTTGACAGGATACTCTAAAAAGAAATATTAAGATTTATTATTTTGAGTGTCCTATCGAATAATAAATTCTTGTAAATTATAATTTACAGTCTTAAATTGTGTTCTTTTATGACAAACTCTATTTCCTATTTTGGTTGTATTGAGCTTTATTATTTGATTGGGATTACTATATAAATATTTATATTTGCTTTAAGTTTACAGAAGCTTTTGCTTGTAAACTTAATTTTTGCTTCTTGATTATGTATATCTATAATATAAAGCTGAATGTGTGTGTGTGTGTCTGGTCAGGAATAGGCTCCTATATGGTTGACTATTTTAAAAAACTGATTACATATAATGATAGAAGATGTATCGAGACACAGGAATGGGTATGTTTGATCTGGCAGAACGGTGGTTCATAAAAATTGTGGGGTCTGCGTTTGCGCCTGGTCCACAAAGTATGTAAATAAAAAATTTTAAAATTAAAAAAAAAAACGTTTACAAATGTTTTTGATATAGATGTACATAAGAATACTTTGATAAGTCTGTTTTAACTTAAATAGGGATGATATAATAAAATTGTGGGGTCTGCGTTCGCACATGGCCTCCATAGAATGGAAATAGGCACACACTTTAATAAAGACTTTACATATCTATCTGCGTAAGTATATTTTGATAATTATGTTTTAGTTTGAAGAAATATGGTATAATAAAATTATTGGGTGTTTGTTCGCACCTGACCTCCATAGAATGGAAATATGTCACAAAGTTTAACAAGGTTTTTTAATATAGATCCACAGAATATTGTGATAAGTTTTTCAGTGTGACCAGGTATGATATAATAAATTATGGGGTTTATCTATTTTATTTTTACTTTCATCATATTTTGCTTTGGTTTTGATACCCCCAAATTCAACCCAAATATACAACCCTTCCTTTTCATAACCTATCATACTTTCATAAATCAGAGTCCATTTTCTGTAGGCTGTTTTTAAACCCAGTCAACGACGGGTTCTTTTGCTAATATATATATATATATATATATATATATATATATATATATATATATATATATATATATATATATATATCTTTAGTATATTAATAGCCATTGTGTAGTTATATATTAGTTTGTGTCTTAAATATCTGTTCAGTAATTTTATAAACGAAAGCTTAACTGTCATTTCTACACTCTTTAATCAGTATGTGGAAATGAACCAGGCTAGCTTTTTTCTTTTATCAGACTAAGGCCCAACAATCTAAAAAGTAAAAATTATTTGTAGTTGCTTGATATAAAATAGCAATAAACGACCATTGAGATTAAGCTAATTTCAAAGGATACTATATAAATAGTTTGTTTAAAAGTAAATGTATTTTATTGTGATATAAAAAATGTTGCCTGTTGTCTCAGTGCTTGATTTATTTCTTCTGAAATTATTACATTGGTATCCAACAGGTTTGAAGAGAGATATTCTAATATAATATCCTTTGTCTCTTTGCTTCATTATCTATATGTATAAATAACTATTTCTTTGCATGCCACACAAAGAGAAGTAATTCAGTATGTGTTCAAGGGAATACAAGCGTTATTAGCACGAATCTAGTTAATTTCACAGAAACACGTTCATTTAGGGACTTTAGTAACCTTTACATAGTCTATTCCATAAATACCCAATATTTTTTTAAAGAGAATTCTAACTATTAAGCTATCTGGGAAACGAATACCAACAATAATGATCTGATACATACGAAATAAATAAATGATGTTTAACAACAGCAACATCAGTAGCAGATGACTGAAGTATAAGTAATGTTTATCTCTGCTATTACATAAAAAGAACTTGTGTGCATTTGGGTTCATTTCCTATGGACTCGGAAACGGCTAGGCTGCTTTTTTTTAAATTTCACAATAAGGTACTTGATGTGTCTGGGAGTGTTCTTACGTAGGTTTTATGTTGGAATGTCTCCAATGAGTATCGACAATTAATAGTCAAAAACAATCTGATTAAAGGAGAAAGTTTGATTATGACCAAAGTTAACACTTTTATACAACCTAACATCCCAAGTGCCTTTGAGAAGTTTATCATCGCACAAGCAGAAAGGCCCAGCCTATAAAATCAACTGTAGAGGCTTTTATAAGACAACTTTCGAAATGAATGTTTCTTTTCAGAGTACAAGTGATTTATTATACTTGACTTTTGTATGTTTAACTTTAATTAAAATGATTATGTAAAAATAATTTCATAAAATCAACAGTTGATTCTTTGATAAGACAGGAATCCGTTCAAAATGAATGTTTCTGTTTAGTGCATAAATGAACCATGTATTTTAAACTTTAAGTAAAGCCATTATTTAACGATAATTTTATAAAATCAACAGTAGATTCTCTACATTGCAATGTAGTCGACCATGTATTGTAGACTGTCACTGCAGGGAGGCTTATGAAGCTTCCTCTTGGTACACTGCAGAGGTGAGGGGTCCCTAACTAGAGCAGGCAGTCAATCGATTTGATTAAAAAAAATGGTCGATTTCACCGATTTTGATGACAATAAAAGTATGGGAGAGTAAAACATTTGTTGACCATCATTCAATCCCAGACAACGTCGGATCTCCCTGCTAGTAATATTAATACGAGGACACTCTTTCTCAAGTGAATTTGATTTTAAAAGCTCTAAGTAAATTGGGAATTAGAATTTTTAGAGGAAACAGACGTTTTGTTTCACAATGCTTGCAAGATATGTTTTTATACAAATAGAGTAATTCTCTGTAAACATATGGATGTGTAATTTGTAATGGTAAAATGATTGTGGAATAAACGGTTGTAGTGATCATGAGACAACGAGCCATGGGTAACCTTGTGTATGTACGTGATATATATTTTTATTTATTTATTATTAATACTCAGATTTTCAAGCTCAATAGATGGTATTTTATTTTTAACACCAGAGCATGTATAAATGAACAATACAAAGTTAGATTCAAGTAACCATGTTTTTATTCATGTTTCAAAAAATTCAAATACTTGGACTGTTTCGATGACTATAGGTTGAAGAAACAGTCCAGCTATTTGGATTTTTTGAAAGGTCGATAATGACACTGTTACTAGTATCTAATTTTTCACTGCTTTATATATATATATATATATATATATATATATATATATATTATATTCAAAAATATTTTCAACAACATTTTATGTACAATACTGCTTACAAGTTGGAACGATAAAATTGTCGCTCTAGAGAAAACATGATTCCATTTCCGTTTGATGAAAACTATTTTTCTTTTTTTTTTGTAGCAAACCCTCTACTAGTTGACCATTTGTGTACAAATCTCAAGCACGCTAGGAGCCTTCTGTCATGTCTGAAAGTAACACAATGTTCAACGAGTGATATTGGAGTTGTGCCTCTGTACAACTCGTGCTTTCTACCGATCCAAGTTATGACAACAGAACCATTGCCAGCACTCTCAAAATGGATCGCCAGATTGCCATGAATAACAGGGACGTGCCCAAGGTGATGAAGACAAAGTTTCCAGCCACGGTTATGGTCTTTGGTGTGATTTCAAGTGAGGGGCACATTATGCCACCTTACATCTTCAAAGTCAGCACCAAAGTGTACTGGGATGTGCTGAAGAGTGTGGTGATCATCTGGTGAAATCACTTGGCCATTGGTAGATCCTGGGTGCTGCAGTCTTAAAAGTCCAAAGAGACACAACCACGGCTTAAGGAGTGCTACAACTTTGTGTCCTTCTCTCACTGGTCCCTCTCTTCCCCCGACCTGGACATGCTGGACTATTTCTTTTAGTCATACGTCGAGAACATCACTAATATGACCTCCCACAACACCAAAGCCAGCTTGATCGTTGCCATCCACCAAGTATTCACTAAGCTCCCACCGACGCTTGTGGAAAAGGCATGCTCCCATTTCCAGACCTGTATCGAGATGGTGATTGAGGTTGAAGGTGGCTACATTGAATAGATGTCAGCTCTACTACATAATGAAGTTACTTGAATTGATTTTTTCAATAAAAGTTTTAAAATAAATCTGTAGTGTTTTCTTTAGGGCGACAACTTTATCATTCCACCTTGCATGCTAATTTGACTTTTAATTCATCATCAGTACATTTAGGCGAATTGTAAAACTGACTCCAGATAAAAGTAGCACTTTGTTGGTATAAATTATAATTCTAGGCAAATTTAACGTTTCCCTTTGTTAATTGACAATGTTCTCAGCTATATAAGTAAATTAACAGTTCCATTTAAAGGGCTACAAAAATACAATTGTCAACTAAACAATAGCATTATAACATTGATATATGTACTAGACAGATATCCTTCTCAGGACGGATAAAATTAATTTCTCAAACAATTTTGTACCACTTTCATGTCCCCTTACAAAGATTATACTCAAGATCCTAGACATAACACTACTAAACGTTATGTCTAGGATCCTTATTCCAATTTGGATCAAAATCCCTTACATGATTTGGATTCTAGAAATACCCAAGATTCAAAGCTTAAGCTTAATATGTTTTAAGAAGAAATTGGAATTCAGAGAATCTTGCTTATTTTTTGCTTCATGGCGATGCATGAAATTCAATGCAAATCTGTAATATTTGAATTTTCAAATCGGAGGTTGTGTCTTATTATGCTCACTAAAATTCTTTAAAATACTCTAAAGAAACTGAAATATGTGAAATAGTTATCAATATGTATTAACTATTAGTTGATATCTAATGCTTACTGTTAACATTTCACAAAAATCTAAGTATTTGAATTTTCATGAATGGCTTCCACGCCATTTTATTCTTTTTACAAAAAACTAAATAAAACTCACATTACCCACCCTTACGTCTAGCATCTATGTTCCAAGATTCATGATGACTGGTTAATTAGTTTAAAAGTGAAATCCGTACATACAAATATACAAACATATACACATATCTAACTGCATATAGAATTAACATAGATTGTGTTGCTACAGACAATTAACAAAGTTTCCCAAATCTATCTTCTTTTCAATAATATATATATATATATATATATATATATATATATATATATATATATATATATATATATACTAGCTGAGAAGCCCAATGTTTCCCAGGATGGAATGATGATCAACGAATATTTCAGACTCTTATATTTTTATTGTTATCGAAATCTGCAAAATCACATACTAGAGAGCCTACTGATTCTTTTATAAAATTGTATTATATAAAATTCTTTCTAGTTAACGAAAAAAAACATTAAAAGTTTACGTGCGGGGTTTTAACCTACAGATCACGTAATGCAAAAAAAAAAACAAAAAAAAAACACATAAATTTCCAAGTCTTATAAAATTCTTTGTAGTTAATGAAAAAAAAAAATGAAGAAATTTACATACAGAGTTTGAACCTACAGACTACGTCATGCAAAAAGAACAAACAAAACACGCTATCAACCTAACACAGAATTTTCACGGCCCATTGTTCTATCATTTTTGCTAAGCAACGACATGGAAAAAATGTTTTTACCGATGATAGATAAATTAAAATAATGGTTTCGATTATCGATTACTAGTAATTATCGGGGGGGGGGTATTCTGAGACAAAACTTAACTAAGATCACTCCCAGACTTATACACTAAAGTTCTGTAAATTTTAAAGAAAATCTGTTCAGCCGTTTCAGAGTCTATAAGGAACGAAATCACACCTAGACAAAGTTGCATATATATATATAATTGCAGATATAAGGCAAATGCTACTCATACAGTGCATGTCATGCTTTTTTTGTTTTGTTTTGATTTTTTGTTTTTTATTCATTAAAAATTTACAAAATCACTTGCTCAACCCACCAATCATGCTGCAGATTTTTGCATTAATTACAATTAACATGTATTTGTCAATTCATTTTTTATTGAGTATTGACCATTTTGAATTTTGAAATGCTTCTGCCACCTTGTTCGTGAGTTATAGTTCTATCAGTTATTGTATGTCGTTTTTACCAAGATGCAGAGATGTTAAAGATTGTTTAAATTTAAGTAAGTTGGTGAAAGTAATTAGAATTTTTTAATGTGGCATTTTTTTGCATTGAGGTCAGATCATGATGTTTCTTTTACTCAAAACCAAGTATAAGAAGAAAAACACCTTAAAAGAAGAACTTTTAAAACGTGGGCTCTACAAATATAGTATATTTGTGAATTTTTAACATGAGTATTGATTAATAATTTGGTATATTTGGCCGATGAAACATCCGAACTTCTTGTAAAGATGGTTGGAAGTTATATCGGCGGAAACGTTGTGAGAATAACACTCAAGATTAGAACACTATTTTGAATAATTCAAATAGTACATACAATGTAGGAGCTCTATAACCGAGTCATTGAGGATAAAGATGCTTGTAATAGTAGTGATTCTAACTTAATTATTTGTTAATGCGAAGAATGGCTTTTTCTAGTAATTAAATCAAAATATATGTTTGAAAAAGCTAAAATTTAACGTATTTTAGTGGACATTATGGGTTTGCTTATAAATAAAATGTTGAACTTATTCCATAAATGCTAATTAAGTTTTGTCTCAGAATACCCTCGATAATTACTGATAATTGAAACCGTTATTTTAATTTATCTATCATCGGTAAAGCCATTTTTCCATGTCGTTGCTTAGCAACAATGATAGAACAATTAGCTGTGAAAATTCTACTGTAGATAAGTTGATAGCATGTTTTTGTTTTGTTTTTCTTGTATTACATGGTCTGTAGGTTCAAACTCCACACGTACATTTCTTAATTTTTTGTTTTCATTAACTGCAAGGAATTTTATAAGGCTTGATAATTTATATTCTTTTTCTTTTTTCAAACGTCGCACGTAAATTTCTTAATGTTTTTTTTTTTCGTTAACTAGAAAGAAGTTTATATAATATAATTTTATAAAAGAAACAATGTAGAATAACATATATTTTGGAATAAGTTAATGCATGGAGGCATGTGAAGCTTCTTCCCGGGCGATTTCATGGATTTTGATGACAATAAAAATATAGGAGTGTGAAATATTCGTTGATTATCATTCAATCCCGGGCAACCTCTAGTCTCCCTGCTTGTAATATATAAAACTGACTTTTACATCCATGAAGTACTTTTTCTATTATATTTGGAGGATTCACTTGCTTTACTAATTTTTATATTCATGAAGCATGTATTGTTCATTATGTCATGCAAATTTGAAAAGGAACAACAATGAAGAAAGGTAATAGAATTTGGAATAGTGTTTTCTTTTTGGGCCAATTTGATACATGGTTATACTCAACACTAACGAATACAACCATTCTTTTTTTTTTTTAACACATAAAAAATATGCAAATAGAATAAAAATACGATCTAGGCTTTTGGTTTGGTTGAGGGAACAATTCCCAATAGGTTTTTATTCCATAAACTCAGTGTTCAGTAAAACCTAATAAATATTGGCCATCTTATGTAAAAATTCGTAAAGGGAGCAATGAAGAAGGGACTTCAATGATATAGAAAGGTAAGAGAGAGAGAGAGAGAGAGAGAGAGAGAGAGAGAGACTACAAAGAATGGGTGAAATAGGAATGAGTATTATCAAGAAATATATATAGATATAGATAACAAATACTGACTCAATGAGTCACGAGCAATCTCCTTATTATAGCAAGGTTTTTTCTTTATCTCTATATAAATAAAATGAACTCATTTTTTCCCGTCGGATTTTGACCTTAATAGGATTAAAAATCAAGATATTTCATGCAAATATAATATGCACAAACGGCAGAACAATATCTGAGGTGTGTTATAGGTTTATTATTTCTCAAATTCCTCGATAATCTTAGATTTCTATACTTTTACTGCTGAGAAGTCATGGCCAAAATCGGTTAAGATCAATGGAAGTTGTAAAATATTTTTTCTCTAATAAATTCCTCCTCCCCCTGCCACCACTTAACACCGTTTGGGGATCGTTCACAAGGAACAGTTGAGAAGAGAACACCGGTTTGGCTTCGTAGTTCTTTCATGTGAAGTTATTTAAAATCACTAAACTAAGCTGCAGTGCTCTGTGGCGTAGTGGTTAGCGTGCTGGACAATTCACATTATATTTTCACGTTCGCGCCGTCCTACCGTAGTCGTTTTTTTTTTTTTTTTTTCCTAAACAACTGGAATGGACTTTTCTTGGTGGCCGAACTGTTAACGTTGCAGGTGGTTTTTTTTTTGGTTTTTTTTTTCACACTTTATTTTCCTACTTTTACTCATGACTCCGGTTTGATCCTTCCTACTTACCTACCATAACATTTTTTAAAACTCCCCCCCCCCGTCCCGGAAACAAACACTCGGGCAACGCCGGGTACCCCCGCTAGTGTGTAATAATTCTTTTTGCAGTATATTTTGTTTCATCATTAACAACTGAATGTTATTTTGGGGTCATTAAAATCGATTTTATTAAGATTGCCAGTAAAAGCATTTAAAACATGTTTGGCTAAAAGATATCATCTGTGACATGATGCTTGCAGATTATTTAAAACTTCGTTTTTTTTTATTAATTTTATTTTATTTCGGACTATTATTCTCGTCTTTATTAGTTGTTGTTTTCATTTTTATGGTTTATTGTTTTTTTTAATCTTTTTAACCTTTTGCTTTAAAATAAAATATGAATACGGAAGAAACTGCCAACATTTAATTGGTAGCAGTTGCTTTTCTGCAAATAAGTAATGATTTATGTAAGCATTTGTATTGGCTGTATCAATATGGAAAGGGCCTCCCCCCAAAAATAAAGTAAAACCACAACTACACTTTAAGATTTATTATGCAGCAATAAAATGCAACATATTGTTTTCAGTTGTTTTTGTCTTTTGTTGTCTCCCATTTTTTTTCTATGCATATGCACACATTTAAGACATTTTCTAGTGAGATTATTTTTTTGTTTATGTTTTTCCTGTCTTCTTCTCTCCAACTCTCATTTAGAATAATGGAGATCTGGTTCCCTTGGGTCTGGCTTGTCATGTTGGCTTTTATATATCTTTACGATTGATGCTGTTTACAAAAAAAGAAAAAAAAAGAATGACAAAACAATGTAGAATTCTTAAAAATATAAGCATAATGTATATATTTTTCGCTTAGAAAAAAAATATATTCAACATTTAATATTTTTTATTTTCTCTCTTCACTCCAATAAAGTAGGCGGTTTTTTAATGGTTCGCTAGGGTTTCATTTTAAAATACTTAATATTGTTTCATTTAATTCACTTTTTCTCTTGAAATAGCTTTGGTTATCAAATTGCTATTCATTTGATTTTGAATCCTATGTCACCTGATTAAATTAACCAATCGCAAACTATCTTAGACATTAGATGAATATGGCATCAAACCTTATATTACATAACTTTATGAACTTGAATCCTTGTATATACACTCGATTTCAAAAGCATATTATCTGTAGAACTTGACAACCAGTGTAATCCTGTCTGTGTAAAAATCTGATATGGCCTAAGACGGTTGATAGTGAAGGATCTCTTCTCTTCCTTACAACCCCTTTTTCACAGACGTTGCTCGTCTCGTTCTATTCTGCCATTATTTACATTGAAGGTGTTTGAATTCAAATCTTTGGTGTTCGTAATACAGTCATAATGAAAAAAAAAAACTTCTTTAATCGTTCATGAATTTAGCATCAAGTAGAATTTTTATGAACAGCGGTTCTTCTTGTGCTTCTCGTCTATGTAGCACCTTATCATGGAACTGCTTTTCTACAGATTACAACATATGCGTCTTCAAATCCACTATCAGCAAATACTTGTCATGGACCGTTCTCATAAGTTATCAAACTTAGTTCTTACTAGTAATCATTTTCAATCCTCTCACAATATTTTTCATCTTTCAACTGACAATGATTACACATTTCTTACCTTTATCCTCTGATGGTATTGATAATTAGTGACAAATTAGTAAAAATAAAATATTACAGCTAAGTAATAAACAAAAAGTTTATTTTTAAGACTGAAAAAAAGCTGAGTGATATCAATATATGTGTCCGTGGTGTTGCCACACTCATCAAAAACCTTGATGTCAGCAAAGTAACTGGTCCTGACAATATCGCAGTTATAGTATCCAAAAAGCTGTAACCGGAACTAGCACTCATTTTTGCAATCTATTCATAAGGAAAAATGCTTCTAAATACCTTGCAAAACGTCATTAGTTTATCCAATATTTAAATATAGTGGAGCTCGGTTTTCTGCACCTCAGTACAGACCAATTAGTCTTCTGTATGTCATGAGTAAGTTGTTTGAATCTGTGTTAAATAGAGAAGTTATCAACCACCTCAGCAAAAATAGCTTACTAAGTGATAAGCAATATCGATTTCATCTGGCGAGATCTACAGCCGATGTACTGACTGTAATTTTACATAGGATCATCGTGAATCTATCGACGGGAGTTTACTCTCACGAGCACTAACTCTTGACATATCAAAGGCATGTGATAGCGTTTATATGTTATTTTACTTTTACTAACTACTAAACATAGCAACAGTATAGACACACGACTAAATGGACACGTACACAGATCATACATAGTCTCTCACTGGTCAAGTAGGCACATATCTTCAAGCATATCCCATTTATGCACACATAAACACAAACGGTTTCAACCGAAATAAATATCTCAATTCCTTCTTAAACTCTAAACAAAACTTGAAACATTTATTGAACCTCCATACATAATTGTGCATTGTCATAGTAAGCTGTCAATGAAAACATTATTTTCTATGGATAAACTTTGTCATTCTTTTTTTTGATAATGTCCGTATTTTCAACATAAAAAAGCATGTTTTTACAATTTTTAATGTCTATTATTGTTTAGTGCTTTTGTGAAAGTATACTATTTCTCTTCCATGATTATTTAATGTGAACTGATAAATGATGATACAGTTCTTAATGATATTTGAAAATAGGAAAACTGAATTGCTAAAAAACAAACCTTCACTGAAATTGTTTAACTTAATAGCAATACAATTGTAAAAAAGCATGAATCTACTTTCCCTGCATCCAAATTAGCAAATATCTTAACAAAATGTCTTGCTATTTCTCGGGCATATTGGATGACAGAAAAAAACTTGAATTTACATTAAGTTATAACAAAAATTGTCAATTTTTTAGAGGATCAAATTGTCCATAGATTTAGAGAAGCTGAAAGATGCTATAAAGTATTGGATCACTAATCACCAGTTGAGTCGATATTTGTTATATATATACACACACACAGTCCTGGTCAAAATCATAAGACCACTTAAGAAAGCAAGCGTTTACGCATATTATCGAATTTTTAATCAAACAAATGGTTGAAACCATTGCCAAAAGGGAAAATATGATGGAAAAAAATGAAATCTGCTTCATTCGAAACCTTAACCCTGATCTAATAATTGATGTTTGTTTTTTTAAAAACTAATTATTAGATCAGGGTTAAGGTTTCGAATGAAGCAGATTTCATTTTTTTTTTCCATCATATTTTCCCTTTTGGCAATGGTTTCAACCATTTGTTTGATTAAAACTTCGATAATATGAGTAAACGCTTACTTTCTGAAGTGGTCTTATGATTTTGACCAGGACTGTGTATGTATATATATATATATATATATATATATATATATATATATATATATATATATATAGTCCTGGTCAAAATCATAAGACCACTTATATTATCAAATATATAATCTTTTAACTTTGACATTGGTTGATAATAATGTTTTTATAAGAATACAAACGATTTCACAAAATCAGAATATATTGTGATGTTATAATAAATCTTTTGCCTGTTTTCCCTTTTCTCCATCTTCCTTCATTGTAATGTAATAATAGACTGTTCTATCTTCCCCACTCTCTTTTCTCTGACTGTGATGTCATAACAAACTCTCTTCTTCCTTTATTTATTTTCATTATTCTATTTCTTCCACCAGTTCAAGCAAGATGACAACCAATAGCATCAGAGTTTTAATAGCATATGAATTTGTACAATATTACCCTATCATATAACAGTAGTAAGAGTGCTCAAGGGAAGATATAACTATCAAAAATATACAATCATAGATGGCAGAGTTTTGCTAGTATGTCACCACTCGCTTCCCTCCAAAAATAGGAGACAATCCAATAGACGTTACCGTCTCCACAAAAAATAGGAGGTAATGACCGAGAGGATGGTTTCATGGCAACAAAGCATAAACTACACTAACCTTTCCTCAGTTGAGCATTAAAAGATTGTGCATTAGTGTTTAATAGTTTTGTAAACTAAATTTAGCATTCGGTTTCAGACAGATACCAAACTACTTATATTATTACACATATAGACATTTACATATAACTAGGTATGATAAGTTAAAGAGGTTCATTGGAATAGATATAGAGAGAAAACCATATTGGTGTTTATGGAATTTTTGGTCATTTGATGGAAACGATGTTTCCAAAAGATACTGACCTAAGTTTCAGACAAGAGCAATTTTCACTAAAATTAATGATGCCATCTATTTTATCTTGGATAAAACAATAAGATACATGATTCAGAAAGTGTGATAGTTTGAAGGTCGATGCAAAATCTTTGCACATATAACAGAGTTCCAAATACGTCTGATTAAAGCAAACAAAAATATCCGTGAGAAAATAACTGCTGTCTTTTCATTCAAAATAAGCTGAAGATAACCTTTTAGTATAGTTAGTTATATAGAAAAATAGCTGATTCACAAGTTTTCGCCTCTAACACCGTTGCTGGTGTTAAATATTGATAGACAATAAGAATGATTTCATAAAAACAAAGAAAAATATTTATCTTCAGTTGGTGAATAGATTAAGTTAGGTTACTACAGCTATTATTATACTAAAGTTGAGTTAATTAACGTTTGTTTACCTAAAGTTTTTTTTCTATATATTTTAATTCCATAAAATACATGTTAAAATATTCCTCAGTATTAGGCTTAAGTTATATTTAAACAAAATAAAATTTACTTATTCTAAGTAGCTTTAATATCTTTGTATAACAACTAGCTTAATGTGAGAGTTGACCAATAATTGCTTCAATATAATTTACTAACAAAAAATTTCTTTTATTATGTAATTAATTACCATAAAATTAATACAAAATGATTGCTTTTATATGACACATTTCCCCAGAGATTAATGGACAGAAGATGATTCTGTTGATCATCAAAGCAAATGTGTAATTATGACAATATGCATAAAAATTATATGAAGTTTTTTTTTACGTTTTCAACAATTACAGTCAAATCTTTTAGAGAAATAAAGTAAATATTGTTTTTACTTTCATATTTTGAAAATTAAAATAAAGGTAAACTTATTAATAAATTCAAATTATTAATATTCAAATATAAAAAGATCCAATATATTTTAAAAAATGAAACCTAGAAATTTTTAAAGCCTAGAATTATGGAGCCTATGGGCTCAAGTTTTAGTATATATTAAATTATTTTTAATGGCACTTCATAGTTAAAACAAAATAAATTAGTTTGAACTATTAAAAGTTAATTTCAACTGTTATTAATGATATTTACTCGTTCATTTACTTTTATTATCACTTATGTTTGAATTCGTTTTGAAACTTAATCACTAAATCAGTAATCTATAACGTCCGCTAAAGCTATAATTATTTTAATTAAATTCTCTTGGAAAGTCCAAATATGTCAGCTAGTAAGCGTTAAACTGAAAATATAAAGGTTTCCGTTTCGATTTCCACGCACAGCATTCACTTTATTTGTCAAAATAAATCTATATATTAATAGGATAGTGTGTGTGTTATTTATTTTGTGTGTCATGCTTACATCTGAGTGACTGTCGTTTAATTTTATGAACTTCCATTTCTTGTAAAAAAATAATTTTACCAAGAATTCTTCATAATTTTTGGTTTTGGTTTCGATTATAGCTGATGGCACTCTAGTGATCTATTTTTTTTATAAATAATTTTATCAAGAGTTCTTAATAAGTTTTGGTTTCGGTTTCGGTTTCGGTTTCGATTATAGCTGAAGGAACTCAAGTTATATATTTCATAAGTTTTGGTTTCGGTTTCGATTCTAGCTGATGCCCCAAATCATATGGATATATTTTTTTTATTTTTCAAATCCCAACTTTTATAATATATAAAAATCAATAGAACATTTACTCTATAATAATATATACGAAATCTGCAAGAATGAAAATATCATATTGAAATATACTTTACGACCAAGCTACGCCGGGCGTCCCTGCTAACTTAGATAAATACTTTTGTAGTTTTAACAAAAGAGCTACAATAATATCAGTGCGTCTCCATGTATTTTGAACATGTACAGAATGCCAACATCAATATATTACATATGAACGACTCCCCTGTGTAATTTCCATGGGTCTCGCTAGTTATTTACTATTAATGCAATATTTTCTGTTTTAGAAAGTAATTAAGATCTCTGATATTTCAAAAGAATACAAATTCTGTGATGCATTTATTACATTTTAAAAAAAAAATGTGACTTTCAGAAAAAAATGTCATTGCCAGACGCACCACATCTATATTTATATGAAATAATGACCAATTCAATTTAACAAAAGGATGAAAAACTCTTTTTTAATGTTTTGATTTATATTTGAATATTAAACATTTTTGATGAAGATGGAATTGGTAAATATTTAGAAAAATAGAAGAAAATTAATTTTAAAGAAGAAAAAATAATTGACACCTCCAAGGCAATAAATTTGATTTCATTATATCATTCTTTCTCAGGAATACATTCACTGGACTTTTAATAATAATGTACATACATACGTATATCAACCACATATGTTGGCAGCCACGAATGCACTGTAGCTAAATTCTGTTTATCTAGCCTTTTTCAAAACACTTGCATTAAAATGCTGTTAATGTTATAATCAACTTTGGTAGTGACCTATCAAATATTATTTTGGTGCTCATTAATAGCTATCCTTGGTAATTATAGTAAATATGATTGTAATTCTGTGCTATGTATATTATACATGGCAAAAACGTGCTATATGTAGGAATATGGCAAATTCTCTGCCCACAAAAAAGAATTCAACTTTGAAGATGTCTTAAGTAAGTACTTCAGTTTAATCTGCCAATCCACACGTGTTGACACATCAGAACAATCACATCCTGAATGCAAGTTCTGTTCTCAATCATGTGAAGAAGTTCTCCAGAAAGTGTATGCAGTTTTTATTTATTTTTTTTTTAATGCTATGCAGCCTCGTTATAGTGTTGAAAAAGTTTTAATGAAGACAAAGAAGTACTTGTCTCTATTTGAGATTTTTACATTTTTGTAACTTTTGAATTCAAGAGCTCTGTGACTATTTTTAGGAATAATCGTTATTTTTTATTTCAATTTGATCAACTTATTTTCTTTGACAGTTTATTTTTCAATTCGAAATTGATGAAAATTTCCAAACCTTAAATAGCTTCCTTATGCTTTCAGACTTTCAATCTGAAACTATTTCTTCAGTTTCAAACAACAACTGCCCATAATTTATGTCTAGTTATTTTTAGCCAATGTACTATATTATAGAGACAGATGATTCTTGTCGGTCACACTCAAGTAAACTTATACGCTGAAATAATCCTTTGCTGCTTAAGTGAAAAAACCTATTTTGGTTAATTATTATAGTACTTATTTACCTATAGTATTTGTATACCATCCAAATTATGCTTTCTTGATATTAGGATCTTTGAAATTCGTCTGTGAAACCCAATACCGCGGGGCTGCTTCTCACCTAACTATAACATGATCGTTTTCAAGTTCAATGTTAACAAATACTTGTTGAACCGTTCTCCTAAATATTCAAATTCTGACCATTTTTGCTCGTCATTTGTAATTCTCTGTGTTTTTCAACAAGTTTTCATTCATTTTATGATGCTGATCATTGTCTAATTGGCAATTTCATTAACCCTTATCCTGGAGTTGCATCCTGGCCTTGCTAAGTGGTGATCCATTAATATAAAACAAATGCTTTTTGATTTTTAACAATGTGTAAAATAATTCTCGCCAATTTCACTGCATTTTAAACCACATTTAATTCCTAATGAATTCGTATTCGATTATCCAATCAAAAATGTTTTGTGAGTTCAAGAAATAGGTTAGTTCTAATTTATAAACTTTCATCTCTGAAATAAAACCTTGATAATGCTTGAAATGTTGGATTAATTTTATGTTTATTAAATTAAAACCAAAACAAAAGAAATACAATTAGCTCAAGTACAAAGCGATATTTTCAAAATGCAGGCTTTTTATGCCAAGCAAAATATAGTGAATACAAAATCCAAAGGATGAGTATAACACTGAAAGGAAAAACAAATGAAGAAAAACGTTTCAACAATCATAGCTTTTAGGCAGGAAAAATTCTTATTTGGCTATAGAAATATTTTTATTTTTTTATTTTTGTATTTCTTAGCTCAATAACCTCCGGGTTATTTCTTATTTTTGGAATTACATTAACTTAGGAATGTGAACATGCTAAAAATACTCCAAAATATTGATCTTGAGTTAGGGAAGAAATAGCATTCTTAATGTTGGTTTAAATTGCGTTCATACTATCAAAGCGTCTAATATAATATTATAGAGAGCCTAATCATTGTTACTTTAGTTCGTGTGCATAAACTTTCAAAATGTAATATAGACAAACAAAATTTATTTGGGAGCTAAGATATAGATTAGAATATGCAATTATACATATATATATACTAATATATATATATACTTAAAGAAACGTTTACATATACATATATATATAATGTAATTTGAAATTGGCATATTTAGGCAGCATTTTTTTCATTCAAGCAAATATTATTAAATGTAACGGAGATACTTTGTGTTATGATTCTTTTTTTTTAATTTTTCCTTTCCATGTAATCTTTTTTGTATCAAAATCAAAAATATTAATAAAAGTTCCATAGTTGTTGCTGTTATGAGCGCTTTCAATTCGTCCACGAATCATCTTCAGGTATTTAAGTAAAAGTGTGAAGGAGCGAAAATGAGAATCAAAAGTGAAAACTAAAATATACAGTAAACGGCGTAAGATGAAAAGTTTAAATATACGGAGTCAATGAAAAGTCGATTAAAATATAGGTTGATTAAAAATTTGACTATTAAAATCAGCAAGTTCATGGACACTATTAACGAAGTCCGTCCACTACGAACTAGGCAAAACATATTAGAACGTTACTGCTTTTCTTGAATGCAATATCATTTATAGTGGTTTGAAGGGTTCTAATATATGACGCTTCAAGAATTTTTAATTTTTTAATATTATTTTCATGTTGTATAATTTTAATGTTGTCAACGAGGAACTTTCTAAGATTGGAGGGGGGACAGTTATGTTCTTTTATCAAATGTTTATACAGGGTGCCCCCCCCAAAAAAGAGCCCCAACTCTAATTAGGCCCCGTTTCTTAGTGTTTTGTCCGAATAAAATGAAACTTTGGTTATAACTAGTTTATTATATTCAAAACATCACATTAAAACACTAGGGTCTTTGGCCTTTTTTCTCCGTTCTACAGCATATGTTCTAGATGGCCTCCATTTAGCTCCGTGCATTTCTTGAGGTGCAGCACGAAGTTGTCCATGACGTTCTTACAGACCGAATTGGTAATGGCTCTCATCTCCTCCCTGATGGCTTCCTTGAGTTCCGTGATGGTTCTAGGTTTCCCTGCGTAGACTCTGTCCTTAAGATAGCCCCAAAGAAAAAATCGGGGGCGGGGGGCTTAGGTCCGGGCTATGGGGTGCCCACTCAAAATCTGTTTTGAGACTGATCACTCGGCTTCCGAAGTTTTCTTTCAGCCAATCTCAGGACATGTATGAGGTGTGAGAACTTGCTCCGTCCTGCTGGAACCAGAACTTGCTCATGAGCGAAGGGTAGATGGTCTGGAGCTCACTCTTGAAGGTTTTCAGGACCTCCACATACTGCTCCTTGGTGACTATCACTGCTGCACCAGATTCTTCGATGAAGATTGGTCTGATGATGCCTCTGGCCGAGATTGCAGCCCACACCGTGCACCTAGGAGAGTGCAGGGACTTGGTGGCTACTTTCTTGGGTCTGGAGGGCCCCCAGAAGACATTTGTCTTGGAGTTCGGCTTTCCATCAAGATGGAAGTGGGCTTCATCTGAGGTCCAAAAGAGGTTAAGGAAACTTGGTGTCTCCTCGATCTTCTCGAGCATCTTGACTGCCATAGCCCTCCTCTGCTTCTTTTCTGCGGCTGTAAGGGTCTACGGCATCTGTATTCTGTATGGGTAAACTCTGATATCGTTTACCAGCACTCTCCTGCAAGTCTCATGGGACATACCGAGAGACTGACTTCGTTTACGCACAGAGCGTTTCGGACTCTGCTGGAGAGACTCTCTCACTCTTTCGACCAACTTGGCTGTTCGCTTCTTGGGACGTCCTGAGTGGCTTGGACGGTTCTCTCTGGTAGCGTTGAGGTTCTTCACAGTCCCATACTTTTCGAAGTGGTCCACCCAGTTCTGAATTCTGCTTTTGGATGGAGCCTTTTTATATTAGAACTGATGCATGAAACTGTCCTGGGTTTTCTTAAACGAGCCTGTCTTGTAGTAAAATTTAACACAGTGTATTCTTTGTCCCAGCTCCCACTGGGGTCTTGGTGTACTCACGGTTGTTGATTCTGCCATGTCCTGTAAAATAAGGGCAATCGGTGAATAAATAATGGAGATATCACATAAAGTGTACACCCTGTATATAGCACTAGTATTATTTAGATGCATGGTTATTTGCCGGGACAATGTTGTCGTTGTATGCCCAATGTATGTATTATTTTTGGAGTTACATTCTCCCATAGAGCATTTGAATTTATACACTCCATTGGTTTGTTCCAACGTTTTTATAGCCAGTGAGAAGTTGTTTCTAACCACAAGGTTTTGTGTTTTAAACTTCTTGTAGTAAATAATAAATATAATTTTAGAGTTACTGTCAATAGGCGTCACATATCTACGTACGATATTTTCAATTGCATTTTTTTCTATTCTGAAGTTAGGTGTCATTTGATTTTTGATAAAATATGGAGTTTGCATTGCGGTGTTGGCTAATATTATTATTAAGGTTTTCAAGGGATTTTAGCATTCGTTTTATGTGTTCATCAACAATGTAATTAGGAAAATGATTGTTGATGAGTATTTGTTTAATGTTTTTTATTGCAATAAGTAGTGCTTTCTCTGTGGATGATATCATTTTAGCTCGATTTAATAAATTTTTTATGACTATTTTGTACCTTTGTGGGCACTAACTTTAAAGTCCAGGAGGCTGGAGTTTATGCTTGTTGGTTTTTTATATACAGAGGTGTTAAAAGTATATTAATAATATTTGTTTGAACAAAGTATATATATATATATATATATATATATATATATATGATGACCAATGAATTTTTCATATTCTCCTATTTTTATTGTCCTCAAAATCGGTGAAATTGTGCATGTTTCAATCAAATCGATCGATTGCCTGCTCTAGTTGGAGACCCATCGCGGTGCACTGGAAGGAAGCATCACATGCCCCTTTGCAGTGACTTAGTTCACAGTACATTGTAGTTTACATTGCACTGTAGAGAACCTACTGTTGATTTCATAAAATGTTTTATATAACGGCTTGAATTAAAGTTTAAAATGCAAAAGTCAAGTATCATGCTTCAATTGTGTTTTAAACAAACTTTCATTTTGAGCACGCACCTGTCATATCAAAGAATCTACTGTTGATTTTTATATCTCTGGCCTTTCTGCTTGTGCGGTGATAATGGCTTGAATTTTAGTTTAAAATGAAAATGTCAAGCATTATGATTCAATTTTGCTTTAGCAGAAACATTCATTTCGAACGTGTTTCTGTTATATCAAAGAATCTACTGTTGATTTTCTATGTCTGGCCTTTTTACTTGTTTCATAATAAAGCTTTTCAAATCCACTTCTGATGTTTGGTTGTATAAGGTTAGTTTAAATTTAGTTAAAATCGCCTGTTCCTTTTTTCATTGGGTTATTTCGATTATTATCATAAAAAACATTCTGATACAAAACTTATCTAGAAACATTGCCAGACACATGAAGTACCTTCATATAAAATTTCATTAAAGTCGGCCCATATATTTTCCAGTCCATAGGAAACGAACTCACATACACACAAAGTTCGTTTTATATAGTATTAGAGATATACATACATATAAAAAATGTTTCCTGTAATATCGTGTTTAAGCAGTGTAGAGACGATCATAGTGTGATTATTATTCAACAAAAAATTAACATCCATATTAATAAACAACCCCCCCCCCCAAAAAAAAAAGAAAACGTAAATCAATTTCTTTTTAAGTTTAATGTTTGGAATATAATTTATGCAAATGTGCACTAATTTTGAAGATCTCTTCTTTTTTTTTTTTGTCGCTTTCCTCTCATTACCTCTCCTCTGTTGTGCTCTAAGAATATTTTTGTGCATAAAATGACTTGCAGGGTTATATACCATAAAGCAAAAAATATCTCGATCCCAATCCGTTGGAAAAACGAATTTTTAATATTCTTTCCATTTTGAATGTTTAAAATTATTTTTTTATTTGAATTAATAATTATTTGCTTTGCTCTTTTTTTCTAATTAAATATGTTTATTAATCGTATTGAAGAAAAAGATGAATAACATTTAGAAATATTACTTTTTATTTTGAAGTTTAAACTTATACTGAAAAGAAGTTTTTTTACAAACATTGTTTTGTTAGTTTTTGACAATTTAAAAAATCTCATTCTTAACTTTGGTCAAATCTTAAAAAATATCGGTATAACACGATTCTAAAATGTTTGTGAATTGTTATCCCTGAATATTTTTATATTCTTTAAAGGTCTTTCTTTATTCTTGTAAAGAATGTTTATAGTATTGCGATTTTGTCATAAAAATGTACAATCTTTATAGCATAGAAGATAATGAGATTGATTTCTAAATCAGTCGTGAGCTCAAATTCTATTACAAATAATATTTATTTAAGAAACTTAAAAACTCTAAATATAAAAATAATCTCGAATGTGGCATAATGTAACATGTATTACAATGATGATTTTTATAGCAAAGAATGGCATGGAACATTTTAGGAGTAGATAGACATAGGCATAACAGTTTCTGTTACATGACACAATATCAGTTGCTGGATGAAAGGTTTCCTTGTCTTTGAGGATTTCCATTTTTTAGTTTCTTGAGAACTATTTGATTTCTTCTCACTTACCAAGACATAGACAGCAAGAGAATAGGAGAAAGTTCTTCAAGTTCTATAAACATAGCAAAAATTATGGTCAAGTTTGTTGAAAAGATTGTCTCCAACTTTTTCTGAGATAGTTCTTAACAATTACAATTCAGAGTATATACCAGCAACTTTTTCATGGAATAAACAGTGCATACATAATTGAAAACTACAAGAGTAGAATTTCAAAGATTTTGTTAGTTGGAAAATTTTCCTGCATAAAAATGTGTGTGAAGATTAGTTAAGATATTTAATGGGTTTATTAAGTTTAATGCGTTTTTATTTTAAAATATTAATTCATCATACTGTTGTCTGTTTACATCTGCATCATATAAACACACATGCACTGTTTGCAATTATTGTTAAACTAATGTTTCAAAAAAGTAATTGACTTAATATAGTATTTCGAAGATAATTGCAAATATATAATTATTAAATATCTTGTGTGGAGTTGTATTTTTGATTCACAACATTTATTGGCATTTTGTGAGTGCTAATCGATTCTGTGAACATTTATAATGGGTATATCGCATAAATCGTCTACAGAAAACTTCACTGAAATAATATACACATTTAATTACAATAAGACGGATATAAGTAAAGTGATATTAATTGAAATAAATTTTAATAATTTTACCATTTTTAATGTTCTCGATACACTCATACCATTTTCCAGCAATCAATACAGACACTTGTTCGCTCCTGTTCCAAGCTCGGAACTCCTTAACATTTATGTCATTTAAAAAATTTCTTTAAGTTATAATTACAATGAAGTTATAATTTTTAAGCACTGGCACAGGTCCAACAATGATAATATATCTGTTTGCTCAAAATAAAATATACTTATTTACGAGCTGAATATATATGTTTATGATGGTCTCACTTCTAAAACTTGAGAAGGAATTTGCAAACATACAAACAAACAAGCAATAACTAAAAATACTTAATAGGAATTTGCTTCATCAAATAGACCACCAAATTTCTTATTGCAAAGTATATGTAAATCGTTTGTTAAAAATTACCATTTTTATTTTCATAGAGGTCACTGTCGATCCCTTAGCAACAGGTAAATTCAGATGTGACTTCTGTGTATGACTGACCCCATTGCTGGTTTTTGTTCATATAATTTTATGAATAAAAGCAAACAAAACTACTTCAGTTCTGGCTCTAGGTCACAAGATTGGGGCACTCCTCCGCACACACTTCCTATCTAATATTCGTAACAACTCTTCGAAGTATTTTACAAGTACAAAAACAGTTGATTGTATACTATAATAAAACGATCAAGGCATAAAGTTTAAAAAAGCTGAAAAACTTATTTTTAATGTTTCACTCATTTCTAGGATTTTTTCAAAGTGAAATGGTAAATGCCTAATTATTCTTTGGCACTGATTAAATTCTAAACTTGATCGAAATATTAGAAATGCGCTAATGTATTTCTAATTTTCTAAATGCGCTAAAGTATTTCTAATTTTCTAAACTTTGTTTTCAGCAATTTATGCAACTCAGTATTTTCATACTTATGAAATACTTAAGAGTTTCTAAATGTTCGAAATTGTTGGATAATATAACCATTGTATTTTTCACGTAATTGTTTTTTACAATTTTAGTGAATATCTGTAGTTTAAAAGGTGTACATGTTTAGCAGCAATTCAACTTTTTATTATACTAGCATGTCGCCTTGCGATGCCCGGTTGTAAAATACGCTTAACTATGGTATTTTAATTTATGCAGATTTTGTATTTATTATTATTATAGAGCTAATTCTCTATTGCTTATTATATTGTATGATACAGCATAATCATGTTGACACACCAGTTTCTGGTGGATCACCAAAGTTGAGCAACGTTGAACCTGGTCAGTACTAAATGCGTGACCATTTGCAACTTCCAGGTGTTGTATGTGCTCTTCGCTTATCTCGGCATTGTTTCCAGTTGTCCTGTACTCAAAGTGTCGATTCAGGAGAGGTGTGGTTGGTTATTGTGCAACCATTGCCTCAGAATTACATGTGCAGCTGCCCCTACAGGGGGTATCCTTTGTCTTTCGAGACTGAACAAAGGCATTGATAATATTGTACCCACTATATAGTAGTGATTTAAAGTTTTTTTTTTAAATATGATGTTGCAATATTTTTGATATAATGAGAGGGTATGATTAAAGAAAGTTAGAAGGTTCTACTTATAGACACTGGCGATAAGAACTGACCAATCAAATGGAGCCACATTCTGCTAGCAACCAATCAGAAACCAGAATTGCTTCATAAAAATATTGAATCTTTCCGCATTTCTGCATATGATTTTCGTATCCAACACAAGAAAGAATTTGCTCTCTGTCTGCAGACTTTTACAGTTTGACACTTGTACAGATCGACTACCCAACAGAAAACCCTATTCTTCGTCTTAGTTTTTACAATTCAAAGCTTCTCTGGCAACTGCCATTTTGTTTGGAACAAGATTATTTCATTTCTTTCTGAAACCAAAAATGGCTTTCAATTCAAAATATGACTTTGATGCCAACAGCTACAATTGAAATAAAAAATTCAGCCCTCCAGCATTATTTGTTCATATGTATATCAAAACTTGAAAAATGAACATAGTCAAACGTATAAATGTATATTGTGTGCATGTGTAGAAGTAATGTTTAGTCAACATATGTCTGCCAAGTTCCAATTTTTCAATTTTTACCCATTAGCAGCTATTTTGACCGGCTAAAAACCAAATTAATTTTTTTCACTGGCCCAGATCCCCTATATATCAAGTTTCAAGTCTGTAAACCAAAAATTGACAGAGTAGTTTGGTAGAGACCATTGTGCACACCTGTACATACAGACAAGGTCATTTTTAGATATATAACAGATAAGCTTTGTTTTAAATTCTATTTTGCTTGTGATGAAAATATACCATCCTCTTATAACTGTTATGACAATATGAAAGAAAAAGAGAATTATAGCATTTCTAATGTTAAGACATTTTTATGTTACACTTGAGATATAAGAATAACATTAAAATGACTTGGTACAATATCTGATTATGACAGTGCCTCCTTTTTGATATTTGCATAATTTATTTTCATAACTAACTAGGGAATAGCATGTTAAAGTTTAACATAAAAGTTTTGCATCTTTGTATATGATTAAGTTGAAATTTATTTTTGTATCAATTGTAGTTGAAATATGAATGACTTCTTAACTTATGTTCTGATCAACTTCAATAGAGGAAAATTCAGATGTTGTACACAATTTATGCAACCAAGGTGTCAGGCCGAGTAAGAGGTTTTAATTTCCAGTATAATGTTATAACATTTGGAAATGTAAAACAATATACAAGCAAAAAGAACATATCAAAGCCTTTGAACTTGAGGTTTTCCAATCCATTGATAGCAAGTAAAACATGAACTAAACTACTAGAGCATGAGGGGAAACTCAATGTATTTGAAATGAAATATTTAAGAACTATCCTTGGAGTAACTTTTTGAGATGAATGAAGAAATCTCGAAAGATTAACAGATCAATTAACAGCCTCATTTAAAAAACGATATCAATGTGGTTTGGACATGTTTCCAACTACCAGACTATGTAAAAAAACAAAAAACATCAAGATTTCATTCAAGAAAAATCAATAAAACAACCATCAAAGATAAAGGTTAAGACTATTGTAGTAGACAGATTTGCAACAAATATAAGCAGGAGCGAATTCTCACAGCTGGAGATTTTGAAATGCACTTCCTTCCTGGTATGTCCAATCAGAAGTCAGATCTTAGTCATATGATCGAGTATATAAAACGTTAAACCAGCAACACATTCTTTCTTTCTTTTCAGCTCTTGCTGACAGCACACCCCTCTGTTGGTGCACGACTTCGTTCGGGCCCTTTGACCCCAGGCTAGCATGAATAAAAACAAACCAACATGGCTATCTCCACATGCAGTACACACACAAACTCATCATACAGTACTGTATCTTTCGTGATGCATGCTTCTACTACTAACTTCTAGTCTATCATGGCTACGCACCACTACTACATACACAAACATACATGAACTCCTTTATCTTTAAACAGACCTGTATAATCTAATAAACACTCTTTTAACAACTAACTTATAATGAAATATACTTTAACCATATGGATATTCAGTTTTTTGAATTAAGAGGTTCTTCTAGTTCAACTTTCTTTACTCCTAGTCGGTCTTATCATGATAATCTTTACAAAGAATCAAATTCGATTCTTTTCTATATCACAATTTATTAACAAAAATTATGTCCACTTTTGAATATGCAGCAATGGTAAGTTTTAAAAAAAGATTACCTGGCATTAAATATCTGTAATTTAACAAAATATAATATTCTCTTCATATATGTTTAGCATTAGATGTACATAATAACATTTTTAAAGTATCTGGGGACAGCACAGAGTTGTGTTCTCTCTCTCTCTCTCTCTCTCTCTCTCTCTCTCTCTCTCTATATATATATATATATATATATATATATATATATATATATATATATATTCATTCCCCTAAAACTCTGGCTTTGATGGAAGGGAGACTAAAACTTGCAGCTATGGTTTCAAATGATCTGAAATAACAGCAAGGAGTGATTTGATTCCAAATATTTCTCACATGTTATATATCCCTTCTTTTGAAAATAAGGTACGATTATGAATATCTCCTGTATCAAATAGTCCTTATACACTGTGAAATTTACTTTATGTATGAATACCAAAGAGGGAAGATATAACAAATGAGAAATATTTAGAATCAAGTCTCCCTTGCTGTTGTGTCAGATCATTTGAAACCATAGCAGCAAGTTTTAAGAGGTTTTGGGGAAATACCAGATATTTTGCAATTCATATACAAAACTAGGAAAACAAATGATTATGATTGAAACATTTTATGGCTATAAAAAAATGCCAAAACTAGGCTCTGGATAATGGATGATCCTCTAAATGTGCAACCTTAAGGGCAAATGTCTCATAGCCCACTATATAATTCAGGTCATTAGATTTCCAATGAGCTTTCATTTGTTAAATTCTGATCAACAGTTGTTGAGATTTCGAACTTATAAAATTGTCAAAAAACGTGATATATATATATATATATATATATATATATATATATATATATATGCTGGTAGCCAAATTGAATATTGAAATGCTCATATCTTTGGTTCTATGGGACGAAGCTACAGGCAAATTTGTAGGCTTTTTGAAAATTATAATAACATTCTATGGTTAAAATTTTATGACAATTGGAAAAAAGAACTTATATTTTCAAACCGATAACATATGCCCAAATTTGCTTATATTTGCATATATAGTGTCATCACAAGCCAGCTTTAGTTTTGCTGCTTTGTGATGAACTTTGCTTCGGATTTTTTTTGCTTGGTTGTCTACCTTATGGCCTTGCCAGACTACTAATATATATGTGGTGAATTCTCTCATCGGAAATGATAAATGAAGGTTTAGCAAATATTTTCAACAATTCCTTAGTTCTGTGACATCGCATGTGTGTTTTAAATCCAGCAGGTGTCTTGCACATTTTCTCGTCGATGGTATGCTTGCATGTATTTTTTGGTTCAAAATGTCATCTCTGGTGGACAGCTAATGCAGCTTTCCTTTGTGCTTTGAACGCACAGCAACGCACACAATCGTTGTTTGGCGAATTTGCTAATTCTTTGCTTTCAAATTTGTATGAAGGGCGCCCCTACGATAAAGGTGGTTACTTTCAAATTCTCTAGTCTTCAGAAAACACATTTTCCTTTATTTGCTGTGATCCCTTGCTGCACTCTTCCAAGAATTCAGAGATATGTCATAGAACTTCAGATTATCTTTTAGCTTGATCTTGTAACAAAAAAGAGAATGCCTTATTAGGTAAGAATAATTTGTCAATTGCCCATAAAAAATTACTTTGGAACTCTTAAGTCATCCATTCTTACAAAATGACCAGACCACTGCATTTGTATCCTAATCATACACGTTTCAACACCATCAATTGAGTATGGCATATTGTGTGATCGTATAAAGTGCCAAAAACGCTGTACACCAGGGTGTATTAATGAACTGTGTATGGCCCTTAGCTCCTCCAAAGAGAAAGCAGCAGAACCACACACTCTCGATAAAGCATCGACAACGATGTTTTCACTTCCGGGACAGTGTTTTATATCGTACGAGAACGGGAGAAGCTTCATTTTCCACGGAATGATGTTATCATTTTTAATTTTTCCTCTGTTAGCTGGCTTATACATAAAAGATACAGCTTGCTGGTTTGTTACGATAGTGAAGTGCTTCCCAGCAAGGAGGTCCCTCCATTTTCAGACACATTCAACTATCGCGTAAGCCTCTTTTTCAACTATGTGTAGTTGTATTTCCGATGAATTTAGTGAGTGGGAAAAGAACGCTACAGGCCTATCAGCCTGTAAGAGGGTGTCTCCGATAGCCTTTTCTGAGGCATCAGTTTCGATAGTAATTCGTCGATAACCTTTACAGATGATTTGGCGACGTCTTAAGTTTCTCAAAAGAATTCACAACTATAGGCGGCATGGGAAATTGTTTATTTTCAACCAGGGGACGAATTTTGTGTGAATACTTAGGTATCCATTTCATGTAGTAAGAAAACATAGCAAGGCACCTTTTTAACGAATTTGAATCCGAAGGAGGAGGCATTTGCGAAAGGGGTTTCAACCGTTCAGGATCAGGTTGGATAGTTCCGTCACATATTTGGTATCCAAGCAAATTGATAGAGCGAAGCGAAAACTTTGATTTTACTCGGTTTATTTCGATTTTATGCTGAGGCAGCCTTTAAAAAACGTTCCAAGTTAGCGTCATACTCCTCTTGAGTTTAACCACAAATGGTAATATCATCAATGTAAGAAAAAGTTCCAAATAACTTATTTTCAAAAATAAAGGAATTAATAAATAGTTGAAAGGCAAGAACCCCATTAGTAACACCCATGGGTATTCGTTTTAATTGATACAAACGATTTCCAGCTTGAAAGGCCATGTAGGGCCGATCTTCGGGACAAATTTCAATTTGGTAGTAAGCCTTAGACAAATCAATCTTACTAAAAATATGATACTGGGCAATTTGGTTTACGAGATCCTCAATCCGAGGCAAAGGGTATGTGTCAAGTAGGGTGAAACGGTTAATAGTTTGGGAAAAATCAACCACCAGTCGTTTCTTTCTATTAGGTGATGAACTTACGACAATTTGAGCATGCCACAGTGAATAGCTGGTTTCAATGCTGTCGTCCTTAAGCAGTTGAAGAATTTCCTTTTCAATAAATTGGGCATCCTCTGCATGGTAGTTTCGGGATTTTGTAGCAATGGGTCTGAAATCAGGGGTCAGGTTTCGGAACAATGTTACCGGGGCACAACTGATCTTGGTTAGTGCGTAGATTTTTATTGCATCCTGAGATCCACCAAAAGAAATAGTAACGCCCCGGTGTAGTTTCAAAAACGGAACCCCGAGTATAATGTCCATACATGAGTCAGGAAGCACAATAAGGTCAATCCCTTTATATTTGCAACCATTGAAGAAAATGTTCTCGGTGCAATATTCAGACAATTTAAGGGAAACGGCGGATTATGCCACAGAAATTTCGGAGTTCCATTTTAAAGTGGCCAGTCTCATTGTTTTGAGAATGCAGGCACTGATAAAATTATCAGAACTGCCGGTGTCTATAAGGGCAGTTAAGCTTTTTCCTTTTAACTCCACAGTTTCGGTGATAGGAGGGCAACTATCACCACCTTTAGCGCGGGCCCCTATGATAGCAGAAGAAGAACGTGAATGTGTCGCTAGTGTAGAACGGCAAAATTTAGAAAAATGCCTGAGTTTACCACAACTTCAACATACCTTATCGCGGGCAAGGCAAAGGCGGCGGTCATCCTTAAGGTGACGTCGCCCTACACAGTTCTAGCACTTGCCACAAATAGGAAGGGTAGCAGAGAACTGTACAGAGTCACACTCCATTCGAGAATCAGTTGGAACAGAAGTTTTAGAAATACAAGTGGCCTCCTCGGCAGAATCAGTCAGCACATTTTTAGTTCCCATAGTAGAAGTAACAGCGACTGCTCCAATCTGGGAGGCATACGATTCTGTGCAAAAGTGAGCTTGTTCTAAAGCCCTAGCACATTGAGTAGCTTCTGTGAGTTAGCATGTCTGTTTCAAGGAGCCTAGCACATATCAATGAGGACCGGAGACCATGAATGAATGCATCACGGACAGATTCATCCCTGTAAATGCTGTAACTTTTGGCTTATCAGGGTTTAACGAAGCAATAGTTGATAAGTAGTAATTAAAGTTGCGGAACCATAATTTCCAAAGCTTGCTGACCTGAGGGTCTGCCGAGGAAACATCAAATTTATCCAGGTGAATTATCTTCTCCATGAGGAAAATAAAAAAATTAATTCAATAAATTGTGGTGTTTTATCATAGAATGGAAGACAGAGCAAAACCTCTTTACTACGCTTTACCGAACTAATTTCACAGCAAATAATAAACGTAAGAGCAAATAGTAAATGTAAGAGCAAATAGCAAATAGCAGGTAGCAGCAGTAAACGCAAAAGCTGTTAGTAACGAAATGTTGAAGAAAAAAAAAACTCTGCCCTTTTAAAAAGGAAAAGGAATGTGTGCAAAATCACGTGCCATAGAAACTTTTACTTTAACGGAAATATAACACTTGCATATTGTAAGGTCTGGGTTTTCAGCTTCCATCAGTTTTGTTTCATTTCCTGAAACCGAATTTGTGCTTTTTGGCTATTCAAAAAGCCTTGTTTCACTAAACTTTAGTCAATAATCGATACTTGATGAGTCGATGCATATATTAATGAGCAAAGGGAGTATGGTTGGATAATTTTCAGCAAACCAATCTTGATTCTTCCTTCAAACATATCCTAATGATTCTTTGGCAAAGTCAAACACTGTAGTTTTAAACTTTACCATGATGTCTTAATATCATTTCAACATTTAATGGAGGGCAGCTTTTCATCAGTAACTGTTAAAACAACTGCGTGGTCTCCTTAACCTTCAACTTGTGCATATCAATTCTCTTGATGGTAGAACTATTTTGATTTCGAACAGAGCGTTTGATTTTCATCTGGATTGTACAGCAGATCAAGTAGTGATTTGACTAACATTTCCTTATACTATAAGAGTGTGTAAGGCTTAGATTTTGTCTGTCTGGATGACATACAGTGGCATTGTCAATATGATGATGCTTTGATCGGGGATGCTTCCAACTGACTTTCTTGCAATTAGGTAGGTGAAACACGGTATTAGTGAGCAAAAGATGAAACTCACTGCAAAGAGACAATAAGAGAACATCGTTTGAGTTAACTTTACCAATTCCATGTGAACCGATGACGTTTCTCCAAGATTATACATCACTACCTACATGAGCATTGAAGTCATAAGATATTCAACTTGTCTTGAATAGACACCTTGTTAATCTGTTGACACAAAAAAGGAGTAAAATCTTTTTTTTAACTCATCAGAGGAATTTAGTGTATGCAAATAACAACTCAAAATGTTGCATATTCGTCTTTCCCTGCCACAACGTATGAGGACATAAGTCTGTCATTTATACCAACAGGCAAGAAATCAAGAAATTAGTCAACATCATTCCTGATGGCTAAACCGACAGCAAATTCACATTTCTCATTACTAGCTTTGCCTATCTAATAGAAAGTGTACCCACCTTGAACTTCTAACTATATTGTATCAGTAAACCTGATTTCAGAAAGAGCTGCAACATCAATTTCATGTTGCTTCAACACATGTGCTATGATAGCAGTTCTTTGTTCAGGGTGTTTTTTGTTATCTTGGAGTGTTGTCACAGTCCAAGACACAATGAACATATTTGTTCCATTTATTTTCTTTCTACTTTAGATTTGAGTGCAATATTGGATGCTCAGACATCTGCACCTGATGACAGGGGCAAGAGCAAGTTAGCAATGCTTAGGTCCCTTTTTATACCCCACCTCTCCATGAAGAAGAAAGCAGTGCTATCCTAAAAAGGGATGCTTTGTCATGAAAAGAAGTCACGAGTCACACAATTACTTGGAGAGTTAGGGTTAAAGGACCATCTACTTTTCATCACCCATGTGCAATGTTTATGTGTTAGGAATTACCAGTGACATCTTTCACTTATTCCCCTTCACACTCCCATCATCGCCATAGGATTTACTAAAAGCACACCTTGATGTGCACAAATCTCGGGTGTTATTGAAAGCGATTTACTAAACAACTGGCATTTGACATGTTCAAAGTAGTCATTGTTTGTGCTGAAAAATCTCAATTCTCAGTCGAATTAACATGGTCTGTACATGTGCACGGTGTACCACACATCAAATGATAAAACGATCACAGGATTTTCTTAAAAGGAATATCAGTTATGAGAGTTAACACTAACGGTTTGATCCACCCTGGTGCGTTTTGCACGCCTGGGCACCATACCACATATTTCATGGTCCTCACACTAATATTTACATGTCAGAGTGGAATGTGTGTGTGTGTATATATATATATATATATATATATATATATATATATATATATATATATATATATATATATATATACACACACACACACAAACCTTGGAATTGACTCTGAAAATCTCATCTCTGATCGATGTGAGATAATGTTTGTTTTAAATCAGCTGATCTTCTAGATGGTTGATTTTGTTGGACTGTTATACACAATCTACCCAGAACTACTGGTTTTAAGGCACTAGTAACTTGCCTGATACACCTCTTCACCCTAAAGAAAACAACACTACAGCTTTATTTTAAAACTTTTATTGAAAATATCAATTCATGTAACTTGATTATGTAATAGAGTTGACATCTACTTAATGTAGCCGCCTTCAGATTCAATCACTGTCTCAGTATAGGTCTGATACTTGGAGCATGTTTTTCCACAATTGCCGGGGGGGAGCTTGATGAATACTCAGTGGATAGTGACGATCAGGCTGGCTTTTGTATTGTGGGAGGTAATGTTGGTGATGTTCTCGATGTATGACCAAACGAAAGTTCAGCAGGTTCAGGTCGGGAAAGAAGGGATGCCAATGAGATAAGGATGCAAAATCATATCACTCCTAAAGCCACGCCTGGGTCTCTTTGGATTTGTGGCCGACACCAAGTTTTACTGTTGCACCCAGGGCTTGTCAGCGGCGACCTGATTGCACCAGGAGATCACACTCTTCAGCACACTCAGGTACATTTTATTGTTGACTTTGAAGCCGACTTCAAAGATGTGAGGTGGCATGATGTGGCCCTCACTTGAAACCACACCAGAGACCATAACCATGGCTGGAAACTTTTTCATCACCTGGGAACGTTCCTGTTATTTATGATAATTCAGTGATGCATTTTGAGGGTGTTGGCAACGGTCCTGCTCTTATAACTTGGATCGGTAGAGAATATAAGTTGTACAGTGGCACATCCCGATCTCGCTCATTGAAGATTGTGCCACTTTCAGACACGATAGAAGGCTGCTATTGCTCTTAGGATTTGTACACAACTGACCAACTAGTAGATGGTCTGCAACAAAAACGAAAACCAGTTTTAATCAAACAGAAATGGAATCATGTAATTTTTTTATGGTGACAATTTGACTATTTCACTCTGTATATACCTTTAGGGTTAAAACTGCAGACCACAGTAGATATTTACACCCACGTTTTTATTGATTACATTTATCATGCTTTATTATTGACATTGACAACTTTCTCATAAATAATACATTAACAATTGCATGGGGTCAGTCATTTCTTTTAAGGTTTTGTATGTACACTTAATTCTAAAAGCAAATTTCTGCTATGCTATTTGCAATACTTGTAGTGGACAAATATAGATTTCATGTCTACAATTTAAATTAACATGTCTATACTGTCGATATCCACTAATTCAAGCATAGTGAGTATGTCACTATTTTTTTTTTTTTTTTGAACTTTTGGGTCTGATGTTCAAATCAAGCCTCCATTAGTTTTCTTTGCTTACTAATGCGTTACTACTTATTCTCGAGTGAGTTTTAGCCTTGATAACAATTTGAGATTGATAGATTGTCAATGGAGTGATGAACAATATTGATGAAGAATATTAAATTTACGTTTGTTTGAGTATAAGCAAAGTTATAAACAGAGAAATGAACTGAAAAAAAAAATTGCTAAAAAAGTTTACAGATGAAAAAAACTTCTCACTTTATAGCAACATATTATTTCTTGTTTAAAATAAATTAATTTTCTGAGACGATTGCTTTCTTTAGAATAGTCTTGATATTTCTGGAACAATCTCAATATTTCATCCTCAAACAAGAAAATGTATTACATTTTCTTTTATCACGATTATGAGCCAATATCTTCATATTTTAAACACAAACTGGTCTGCATTTTTTTAGTGTTATGTAATGAGTGTGGCTGTTTCTTATTGTGTATATTATACCTTGATATCTTCGTCATGATAATGATGGCTGGTCATCTGATCAACCAACGTGATGTATGGAGCTAACTGCTATAGAAGCTGGAATCAAAATTAATTTAAGTAAGCGATTTCTGGATTGATAATCCATATTTCAAGATGAATAAAAATAATTCCAACATTATTCGTTGCTGAAGAGTTGACCTTTTCTTTTTGGTTTTACATACAACAAACACACAAAGTAAGCAAGAACTTTTTTTGTTATCAATATAGGTTCCTAAACGATATATATATATTGTTCACTTCGCTCCCAGTTGTGGACTCATCTATGATTGAACAATTTCTTCCTTTCTTTTGATATCATTATTCTGTTTCTTTCCAAATTTATGAATGATTTGGTTTCTAACACTAACGATCAAAGCGAAATAATCATTACTTAAAAAAACTAGCTCACATATCAAATATTTAACATATTAGTATCATATTTCACTTAATAAAAAAAACCTTAAAAGTATAATAAACAAAAAGAAAAATATTTGAAAAAAAAAACGAACAAAATGGTTGTATAATTAGGCATGGGAGAGTAAATAATTTTTAAATTGCATTTTCACTCTAAATAAGGCGAAGTTCCACTTTAGTGTAAGGGCTACTATCTGGAACATAATTTGTAGAGGTACTATGTGGGGAGCTGAGCAGCAGGATGTCTGTCTACATTACACTTGAATTTCTGCATGTCAGTACAGTCGGGATAACAGGAACTCAGCAGAGAAATTCAAAAGTCTAGCAGTCCTAAGGAAGAAACTATTAGAGTAGAAGGCTTTCTTACATCTAGGGATTTCTACTGTGTAGGGGTGGGATTTTGCTGCTTGTCGGGGGTATTTATGTCGAGGGGGTACAAGGCTTGTAGTTCGTCAGAGTGTATACCATTAAAGTAGTTGTAAAAGGCAGAGGGATGCAACATTTCATAATGAGACAGAGCTTGAAGCCTAGTTGATAGTGCGAGACCTATTAGGTTGGCGACTCTCTTTAGAACCCTGGCTAAGAGGGAGAGACTAGTAGCAGATGCACCAGCCTAAATGTGACAACAATATTCCATACATGGGCAAATGGTGGCCTTGTAGAGGTACAGGATACCCTCAGGCATAAAAAACTTTCTAGTACAGAAGAGAGAGTCCACATTCTTTGCAGCAGTCTTGACAATGCACTCAATGTATTTATTCCAATTCATGTTCCCTGTGAACGTTAAGTCGAGGAGTTTGAATGAAGTACTTTCAGGTAATGTATCGTTAACCAAGGCTATTAGTGGTTGAGAAGGTTTTTGTAGTGATTAAAGAAAAGGAGTTTAGTCTTGGTAGCATTGAAGTGTGAATACTTTACGTCAGATGGAAGATGATGCTTGCTTTGACAATGTTTTTATGTCATTAATTATATTTTCTAGTTCCTCTGATGGTCTCTGGCTGCAGACACTATCCAGGTCTTCTGCAATTACCAAACATTGTTACATATTTATAATAGGTAGTAATTAGTATGGAAATAATTGTATATGTAAGTTCTTTGAGGCTCGATATTTTCCCAATGAATGCGGGTGTCATTTAATAGCAGCTTATTTAGATCAGTTGTCCTATAATAATTGTAATAGCATTTTGGGATGTCTTCTGACAAAAATTAAGGACAACAATAGAAGAATTTATTTAGTTGTGACTATTGCAGACTGAATTATAGACTTGGTATTTCGTTTTCTCTATTGACAGCATCATAATTTTGTAGAATTAACCATTTTCCTTGCTTTTACACTAATGGGTCAACATTTATCCAAGTCTGGAAGTTATTTGAGGATAAGAGTAAATGAGATTGTTAGTTGGACGATGAGCAACATCATGAAAAGATTGGAGATGATTGTTGGAATGGTCAGAATTTTATCATTTAGAAGAGGACGGCTCAACAACCATTTATTAACATTAAACTTCAAAACGTCCATGTTGTTGAGAAGCAATCCCCTGGTATTTTGTTCCATAGATCAGAAGTCATAGGAAAACAAAAACTTTGTGCATAGAAGTTATGTTTTGTTTTAATTACACAATGGAGAAAGAAAACTTCTTTGCTGCTGTTGTAGATAGACAAATTATTGTTGTGAATGTTTTATAGTGGGAAACTAGAAATTGGAGCTCAGTCAATACTCACCATGGAAATAATGATAGTAAAGAAAGACTGACAATGTCTTTTCTATGAGAAAAAGGTTGTAAGAAAGATATGACAGCAGTACTCCATCTTGGAACGTATTTCACTGAAGATTTTGACATATTTCTTTTCTATTCATTTGTGAATGCAGACCTCGCTATATTATTGTACCATCTTTGGACAGAGCAGATACTGCATTCTTATTCTTGTTCAAAAACTAAAAAAGTTCAAGTTTCACATTTAACACAAGCGTAAAATCAGATGAAATTTATAAAATTATTATTTTTATTTATTTTTATTTTTTCATTGCATCTTCAATGATCAGGCAAGCCCATCTTTTTAAAAAAGAGATGGAGGCTACAACATGTGCATGAATATAAAATTGCTATAACACATTATTATATAGATTGTAGAGATGTAGTAGGTCTCTCATAATTCATTTTGAAAAGCTATTTTCATCGTCAATCGTGCAAATTAAATGAACGTCCATTACTATTAGCAAAAAACGATTTTTGAACAGATGACATTACACACATGTAAATGCGTTTATATACACAATCCACATGGCCAGCTTAACATATATATGCATCATCAGAATACATGTGTTCATGCAGATTTGTACAAAGGAACAATATGATAGATATTTTTAGTACCAAATGATATTGGCGTAAATAATGATTTGTTTTTAATTAAAAAGAAAAAAGATTTATGAAAAATGTGGATTGATGTTCATGTATGAATGTAATTATGAGAAAATCCAAGGATTTGTGTCGATTTCTTAATCTCTGTCCACATTGATTTTACAATCAATTCATTACAAAATAATCTCTCATATAAAGTTTTATCAGGTCATTTCCTTTGTTAAAATGTGGATTATCTCCAAAATTTGTTTTATTATTAGTACTTTTATTTTCTATTGTATTAAATCTAAAATCGTTGCTCACAAATACGAAAACTGCAAACATAATTAAATGATATATGAATCACTAATACAATATTAGTTCCCAGATAAGTCGAATATAGATTTAAACTGAGAATTGTGATTGAATAAGAATATTGTTAAGAAGTGTCCATGCAGTAAGTCCATTTAGTGAAAAAATGCTATTTCCAACTAAAGTGTAGCTGACCAACCAGTGGAAAGAGCTTTCTGTAGAAATTCTTAATTTAAAAAATAAAATGAATAAATACAAATAATTTTTCACAATTATTATAATGTGAAGAATGTAAAAGTGATTGCTCGAAACTAGAGAACTAAAAAATGGGGAAAAAACACTTTGAAGACCTGCTTCATGAAGCTGAATTAATTACAGAAACAAAATCTACATAATAAATAATCTGAGAGGAACTCAATAGCAGAAACGATATTTTCAGCATGGATGAACTGGGACCTGCAAAGAATCAAATAAAGCATGCAAAGGTTTTTGAAAACGTTCCCTCCGAGTTCTGACAGATTACTTTGACACTGATTTATTAACATTTTGCAATCAAATTATTAATCAAACTCTATTAAGCGTTGGACAGAAGGTTGTATTCTCCCCTTTTCAAAAAAAAGTATCAAGCTGTTATACCACAATAGCTTCCAAAATCTACAGCCTACTTTTGTTGAATCGCATTTACTTTAAACTATACAGAATTCTTCTAAAAACGAAAATGGTTCCAGACAAGACAGATGAACAGTTGGCCAAATTCTTACCATTCGCTATATTTTAAAGTTTAAAAGCCAAGAACTTCAAAGCTGTGTTTTTACTTATCTAATTCTCCAAATATTTGATTCTGTCAATTGTGGTAAAATTGATGCACAACATATAACCGGATACTTCACTAGAGTAGAGACATTTTTGTTCTGGAATCCAGTAAATTTAAGAAAAGACACAAAGATAAACTATAAAAATAATTATATATTTCTGTTTTATTAAATGCTAGCTTTTTTCTCGTCCATAAATGTTTACTTATCTACCGAGTTGATCTTAAATATTGTATAGACTCAATCCATTATATTATCCTTTTCAGTCCCCACCGCTTTTCTTTTAACGGTTAATTAAAAAAAATTTTTTTTTGAACGCTGTTAAAACTTAAATTCTTCACTACAGTTTGCATTTTGGAGACAGAAGTGTTTTTGTTGAGATAAGTGATTTCAATATTAATCGTACTTTTTATTTTTAGATTCAAATATTAATAACTACATTTTATTTCAGTATTTAATTTATGTATTTCTGTTTTATTAAATGCTAGCTTTTTTCTCGTCCATAAATGTTTATTTATCTACCGAGTTGATTGCAAAAATAGATTACGAAATTGTACTCATTTTTAGTTCGTGAGAGGGGAATCTATCACCATACTTTCCCTTAAACACGTCTGTTGGACTTTTATTAAGTAGAATACTTAATAATTTTTTTTTTTTAATGGAGAGTAGAAAACGCATTGTGGATGCATTATCGGCAGCTCCTGTTACTCTCGCTTCTTCTTATTTGTCCCTCAGTCCTCATTTTTTAATGAGTAATTTTTCTCACAAAGGGAGAAGAAAAAGCTGTTTTCTAGGTTGGCAGTATTTTGCGCGAACAATTGGCAGAGATGGAGGAAATGTTCTGTTTCTATGTCTATCCTTGTAGCCATGTCACTAGTAAGGGTGCTGGAGGTAAACGTTTTGTCTGGGCTGACGTTATCCACCTAATAGTCAGGGACCCGAACCTTGGATTAACCACTAAGGAGGCTGTCCTATCAGCAGGTGCAAAGTACTGGGGTTGCTGTATTACCATTTGGTGAATGGATTCTGGACCATGCAGTAGTTTCTGGTGGGGCCTCTCGATGCCATACTAGTGGGTAATTGTTACGGCTTTACCTTATCATTAGCTACAAATAAAAAAAAAATTCTTCATTTCTTTTTCTCTCTTAGTTTCCCCTCTCTGTCCTGCTCTAAGTAAATCTGACGACCTAGTCCACAAATTCCAAAATTTCATCATGACAAGTTTCAAGAAAAAATACACAATTAAACCCGGTTCTCCAACTTCCAATGTAAACCCCTACTACCATGTCTCCTTCTCCAACATCAGGGGTCTATGTTCTAACCTTCCAGAGGTTGAAACCCAATTATAGGAGACTAAACCAGACCTTTTATTTTTAAGTGAAACTGGCATTGGACAGGCTATTTCTCTAGAAGAGTTCGCAATTAAAGGATACTCTAACTTAACTTCTAAATCTGACCCCGAAGATCGCCATGGGCATGGAATATGTGCCTATATTAAAGATAGCTTTCCATGTGGTAGGATTATCTCCAGGGAAGATCCTAACTTACCCTATATGTGCTTCTGGGTTGCTTTAGCTCACACTACTGCATTTACTCTCTATCTCCCCCACAACAGGGGAGTTACTATTTTTAAAAGCATATCTGAGAAAATTGACCAAATCCTATCTGCTTATCCTTCAGCTAACATTCACGTATGTGGAGACTTCAATGTTCACAACGTCGAATGGTTGACCCACTCAAACAAGACCGATGATGAGGGGAGGTTCTGTCATGATTTCTCCATTGCCTATGACCTCACTCAGATTGTTCAGGAACCCACCCGTGTGCCCGACAATGATGGCCAGTATGCGAGCCTACTAGACCTTTTTCTCACAACTTGCCCTGAACTATGTTCAGTTTCTGTTCTGTCGCCTCTTGGATCTTCCGACCACTCTGTTGTATGAATTAAGATAAAAATGAAATGTAATGTCCCCAGACGTACCTCTCCATCATACAGTATATCGATAAACTAAGGCTGACTGGGATAGATTCCGTACATTTATATCTGATCTACCTCTGCATTCTATGTTTAAAAAGGATGTGTCCTCTATAGTATCAGATCTGACGGAATGGTTAATTGTAGGTATAGACCGTTTCATACCCTCGAAAAAGTTTCAGCAAAAACCTAACAGCCAGCCATGGTTCTCTCCAGAATGTGCTGCTGCCATTGCGCAGAGAAATCACTTTTTCCACTGCTTCCCACGTAATAGATGTATGGAAACTAAAACCGCTTTCAGGACTGCCAGCAACCATTGTAAGAAAGTAATAAAGAACACAAGAGAGTTGTATGCTCAATCCGTTAAGTCCAAAGTAGCTGAGCAGCGGCTTGGTTCCCACCGGTTTTGGCAAATAGCAAACAGAATCCTGAACAGAAGCGTGTGCTCCATCCCAACTATTATCAATGGACCTGAGGTAATCTCGTCAGCATCAGACAAAGCCAAACTCTTTGTCAAGAACTTTGCAGCTAATTCTACCCTTTGCGACCAAGGCCGCCAACCCCCAATATTTCCTCCTGTATCAGAAAACACACTATGTGATATACGTATATCTGTACATGATGTTGCCAAGCTAATCAAAAACCTTGATTCCAGTAGAGCAACTGGCCCTGACAGTATTCCAATTATAGTACTCAAAAAACTTCAACCTGAACTAGCACCCATACTTACAAAACTGTTTAAACGTTGTCTTAAGGAGAATAGTTTCCCATCTCCCTGGAAAATTTCATTAGTATGCCCTGTATTTAAGAATTCAGGTGATCCCTCATCCCCCTCTCAGTACAGGCCAATAAGTCTCCTGTGCGTCATGAGTAAGTTGCTGGAATCTGTGTTAAATACAGAAGTAATCAACCATCTCAACAAAAATAACCTTCTTAGTGACACTCAATATGGTTTCCGTTCTGCTAGATCTACAGCAGATGTGCTTACAGTTATATCTCATAGGATTAGCAAATCTCTCGACGGAGGCAACCTTTCTAGGGCAATTGCTCTCGACATATCTAAGGCCTTTGATAGGGTATGGCATAAAGGTTTTCTTGATAAGATCTGTAGCTATGGTATAGCTGGAAATGTCTTCTCAATTATTAAATCATTTCTTTCTGATAGGTTCATAAGAGTAGTAGTTGAGGGGCAAAAATCAGAAGCTCACAGTATTAATGCTGGTGTCCCTCAGGGGTCCATCCTGGGCCCAACTCTTTTCCTGATCTACATTAATGATCTTCCAAATCACATCTTTACATCATTTGTAGACATTTATGCTGACGACACTACCATTTATGGTAGCACATCTAAGACAGTAATCGACCAAGTTCTCTCCAATTCTCTCTCCTCTGATCTTGAGCACGTAGTACAATGGGGAAAGAAGTGGCTGGTTACTTTTAATGCATCTAAAACCAAGCTTCTTTCTTTACATCATCAACATTCTGATCCACATCTGGCATCAATTGAAATGAATGGCTCTCGTCTTCAGGAGGCCTCAAGTTTTGACAAGCTTCTGGGCTTGACCATTACTCCTGATCTTAAATGGAACACGTACATCAAATCTGTTGCCAAGGCCGCTGGAAAAATGGTGGGATCTTTCTATCGATCCAGTAGATATCTCACTGCTGATGCAATTCTCTATCTATATAAGAGCCAGGTACGTCCAAGGATGGAATACTGTTGCCACATCTGAGCAGGAGCTTCTAGAAAGGACTTGTCCTGCCTTGATAGAGTTCAAAATAGACTTCGTAGCCTCGTAGGAGATGTCCTTTTCTCTTCCCTGCAACCTCTATCTCACAGAAGAGATGTTGCGAGTTTGTCTCTGCTTTATCGTTATTTTCATGGAAAGTGTTCGACTGAGCTTCAGTCTATGCCCCCCCCCTCGCCAAACCTTCACAAGGAACACTCGTCTAGCTGTAAACACTATCAATAATTCCCCCCACTCTTTATCTGTGCCTAAACCTAAACGTAGATTCCATGAACAAAGCTTCTTTCTTAGAACTGCATGCCTGTGGAATTGTCTTCCGTTTTCCTACTTTCCTGCTGACTACAATATGGTTGTGTTCAAGTCTAACGTAAATAAGTTCTTGATAAGCCGTTCCATATAAGTTATCAAATTTACCAAATTTTCATTACTAATGATTACTATATTGTCCAATTTCTACTGTACACTCTTTAACCCTTATCCTTGAGTGGCCTCTTGGCCTTGATAATGTGGTGATGCCTATGTAAAAAAAAAAAACTATAAAAATAATTATCTGGTCCATTGGGAAGAGGAAAATTAGTGTCTTTTTTTATTAACCCAACGTTTGAGAGATAGAATGAAATCTTGATTGAACACTCGGCTATCTATGTATCTCATATAGAAATCAAGTGTTAGTCCCAGAAAAGGGCTCCTTGATTTCAGAGAAATACCTGAAGTAGAATGAAATCCAGTGAACTGTGTTAGAAATTACATGGGACACCGTTGTCATATTTTATTCTTGTTAAGAGAAAGGAGGCTTGCTGATGACTCGTGTATAAATCAGAACTTGTGACATTCACTTATTGAATCTATTATGTGTCAAAAGATCGGTTAGAAGACCTCATCACACATCCAACTAATTGTAGAATTATCTGGATGCCATATAGAGGACCTGCCGACAATGTACAAGTTGGGAGAATCCTAAAAGAATGGTCAACCTGATTGATTGGCATTCCTTTGTATTCAATCATATTTGAAGAAAAACTGAAAATAAGTTCATTACTTTGAGATAAATAATAAAAAAAGAAACTATTTTATCAAACTTTTTTTAGAAATCATTAAATCACTTAATCTAAAATCTATATCATATACAATTAAACAGCAGAAAATTGCTATGTTTTTACTGTACTCTTAGTTTATAGATTTTCTTTAAAAATATAAGTTAGGAAATAGAAATAGTAGCAGAATAATTTTTTTTGTGTGCCAATTCTGTATGTTGCGTAGTACCAAACATTTATCTGTCCCCTGTCCAGAAGTCTACTAACTGAAGAATTATCCAAATACCAACTATATAAAGCTAATTCCATTATTCTCTTAGCTTACCGGATTTGACATGGAAGTCTCTACTTAGTTCAGCTGCAATCCGGTTATGTTTAGCTCTTGCGACATGTAAAGTCTATCATTTAAGTTTTATGCTTCTGTGAGCTTCTGTGGAATGTAATCTTTTCCAATAATTATTATTATCATTGGGTAAACATTCATTTTCAGTGCTCAAAATAATCCCAGAATTTTTTTTTACTTAAGATATACAATCCAGCAATCATCAATTCCATCTCTCTCTCTCTCTCTCTCTCTCTCTTTATATATATATATATATATATATATATATATAATCACATTGATTTGTGTATGATGCAGCATTACAGTTTAACAGTTCATCTAAAAGTCGAATTAACCGCAGATTTGTATTCGGCATTTTCGATCCAATATACTTGTCGATATCAAAAGTTCTTGAACCTTTTTTTAAAAGTTATTATTTAAAATTAAAATTGCATAAAATAGCATTAGAAACAAATGTTCTAACATTTTTAGCATTCCCTTTTACTCGACTCATCGCACATATTTTTTACATTGAAGAGAAAGTTTTTTTCAAATTTAAAATAGATTTAAAATATTTAATAAATGTTCATCAATATGTTTATTTTAATAAGAATTTTTTTCTTACATATATGTTTATATATTTTAGACAAATTTAGATTAATTCAGGGAGGTAAAGATATTCTATGTTGAACGAATTTAAGTAGGTTAAAAAGGCAAAATATTTTCGTAAGAGTGGTGACATTGTGAGTAAAGTGTTCACCTTCAGTTCCAATATTTTATGTCATTTTTTGTTGTTGCTATAGAGTTCCAGTTATTTCATAGATTATATCGATCATTGGCATAAGTCTGGATAATTTTTTCTTTTAATAAAAGATAAATGAAAAATATTTAATATATTTTAAGTTCGAATCTTGACAATAAAATTCAAGAAAAGTTGAGATCTCCAAGATACTTCAGCTAGTATATAAAGAAAGTTCCTCTATTTATCATCCAATACAAGCCTAACACCCATCATTTTTTTGTGTAGTTTTTTCTGTGCAACAGGCTCCTACTAGATTTCTTTCTTCATCATAGTTTGTTAGTATTTCCTTGGACATTGTATAAAAAGAGTCTGAAACCTAATACATCACGTGTTGTCAACTAAACTCCAGTCCCTGTCTCATCATCACATCGCCAATAAGAAAATTGTTTTTTTTTTTTCCATCCATCTTTTATTCAACGTTCTAAAAAGAAGACATAATTTTTTAAAACGATTGTACTTTAAGCGATTAAATAGAGTAAAGAACACTGTTTAAAAGGATATGTAAATTAAAGGTATTATAATGAAAACTTATTTGAAAAGACATAATTTGAAATCAAAATTAAAAATTCCGCAAGAATTTTCTTTTCAACCCAATACTTCATATGTTTTCTGTCAATGTAGACAAACCAGACTAGCAGCAAAATATTACTCTCTCTATGTAGATCCCTAGATGCTGTAAAACATTTATACTCTAATAGCTTCTTTCCTCAAACAGCTTGCGTTTAGAATTCTGTCACCACTTTGTGTTTCTCCGTTTGTACCAACATGCGAACATTTAAATATAAGCGAACAAACATCTTACAGCCTAACTGACAATGCTCTTATAAACCTGGCCTCTAATTACAGTAGCCCCTTTTATCTTTAGTAGCAATGTGCCTAGTTCAGAAAATAATTAAAAAAAAATAAATATGCATTAATGCTTCTTACTTACACAGAAATACATATATTAAAACATAATCTAATCTACTTGGTATTGTCTGACAATCTTTTTAATTAATTTTTGTTTTGGTCATTGTCCCCTCTTTTTTTTTTATCTTAATTCCTTGTAAAAAATATTTACATTTTTGGAAGGCTAATTCAATGATGGAATATGTTATAAAAAATCGTTTTACAATATGTCAAATCCCATAAATATATTTATTAAATAACGAAATAGACATGTGAAATATATATGTTTTTAAAACAGCTGTTACATGATGGTGCTTTATAAAATCGAATTTTTGAAGTTTAATTAGAATAGTGTATAATTTGATCCTTAAACTAATTGTTTAAAATGATAAAATACATAGGAAAAAATAATTAAAGGAGGAAGCTAGTGTCGGTTTGGTGTATTATATCTTACATATCTAGAAATTAAATTATCAAGTTATCGTCTGGCTGTGACAATTCACATTCAATACACCAAACCGATACTAGTTTCCTCCGGATTCAAAACCTCTGACCTGGTGAAAGATAAATCTACTGAAGTCTTTAGAACAGATGGTTTCACTAGCTGTCTAGAGTTCTTTTTAGTTTTATTTTTTGCTTCTCCCACCATGCTAAAAACATTATTGAAAAAATATATATATAGTCATAAGAGGTGGGTGTAGTTTACTTGAAGCATTGTATAGTATGTAGTTAAATAGAATTGTAGAAGGCGGTACAATGCAGAAGTAACGGAAAGACACAAGCTGAAGCAGGTGAGAAATTTATTAATACAACTTATAAATACATGTGTACATATTCATATTTCATATACGCAGTATATTTATATTTGCGCAGTGGTCACCTGGGAAAGTCGATCTGGTGGTATGTCGATGTAATATAATATTTCGAGAAAGATCTCTTCGTCAGATATTTACTTGACTTTGACAAACGTGCTGTTGTAAGCAGTAACTATACCGCAGCAAATCATCGCTCAGGACTTGTGGGTAGTATATGGTTAGGGGTTTTTTTTTCTCAATTCTTATTTTATATTTCTAATTATATTTCTAAATTATTTATTTTATATTATATTTTATTTTATTTATTTGTTTTTTTTTGTTTTTTTTTTTATAATAGTTTATCTTTGGTTCAAACGTGTTGTTGTAAACAGTAAATAGTAACAGTATCGGGCTAAATAATTGTCCGGACCTAGTTGGTGGCTTTTTGTACCCTGCACCCTAACTAACTGCCCGATGAACACCACTAACATGTGCCACCGTACATACACAGTATATCGCATACAGTGCACCAAATGTGACCAATCATACGTCAGTAGCTCAGTGAGACACCTGCACATTAGAGTAAAAGAACACATACAAACACAAGCCTCTTCTGTTCGCAAACACCTTCACATATGCGCAACACTAACAAATCCATCAGAGTAGATATTTTAGCCACCGAACGCAATGTTGGCAACCTTCGTATCAAAGAATCAATCCTGATTGCCAAATTACATCCCAAAATGGAAAATCTACATACGGTAATTGAATAGACTTCAACACGTTTGTCAAAGCCAAGTAAATATCTGACGAAGAGATCTTTCTCGAAATATTATATTACACGGACATACCACCAGACCGACTTTCCCAGGTGACCACTGTGCAAATATAAATATACTGCGTATATGAAATATGATTTGTACACATGTATTTATAAGTTGTATTAATAAATTTCTCACCTGCTTCAGCTTGTGTCTTTCCATTACTTCTGCATTGTACCGCCTTCTACAATTCTATTTAAATATATAGAGTCACTTCTAATAGTAACATATTTTTCAAAAAATATTGCACATCAATTGACACCAAATTAAATTCGGTCAAGTTCCTACTATTTTCAAAATAGATATGATATTAAATTTAAAAATTTGTGTTCGTTACAAAATGTTATTGAATTTACTAAACATTTCATGAAAATTGGATAATTGTTTCATTTTGGTGATTAAAACATACACTAATTTGCTTAAAATAGTGGTGTCTTAGTGTATCCCCATATTATAGGATGATAATACATACCAACATGTATACTTACTTTTCAATTATTTAAAAAGTACTGAAATGTAAATTCTTATGCAAACAAATACTATTTGCAGTTTCAAATATGACGGATTCCTGATTTTTTTTAATGTTGATTTTTAAATGATATTAACTAATTTATATAAGAAATTAAAATTTGGATCCAACTTCAAAGGAACCGAGTTCCACATACAACCAAACACACGAACACAAACTTGTAACATTGAGGTAAATATAATTATCACCCTTTAACTCTGGCGATTTCATTCTTGCCGCAAGCCAGCATTAACGTCTCATTTCCATCTTCGCTTGATATTTCTCACTCTTTTCGATTTGGATGCCGAGCTATGCAGATGTGTCACGCCATGTTCCTGTATAGCACTCTCACAAAGGACATTCACACTCCCGCAAAGAGACTCTCAGAATTACGACATAAATAATTGTTGTGGGGACATACACACTCTTATAATCGCTAAGATGGACTTGTTCATTAGTCATATAATCAGCACGTCTAGACTACTCCATGAAAGCTATCTGGATGTCGTACAGAGACGACTCCCCACGGACTTAATGACCTTTTCTGTACCACTAACACTTGCTTGATATAAATGTTCTTATTCTCACCAAGTCGTTGTGTTCCTACTTTCACCTTTTCTGACTCCACTACAGTAATGTTTTCCTATGCTTCTTTGGTATTGAACTGTTTCTTATTACTCTTGTTGCAATTACTGTAAATAATTGTACATCGGTTATAAATATAATTTCGGCGAATTTTGTGTACTCATTTCTTGGCTAAGAGGACCATGTGATCTTCTCTCCTATCCTCTACTTAACAGTGGGTGACTTTGCCCACTACTACTAGAAAACCCACCAGTCTCTCTGCTATATATGAAGGACTTATCTGGGAAAAAAAACTAATCAGAGGAGAAATAATGTATATATATATATATATATATATATATATATATATATATATATATATATATATATATATATATATATATTGTCTCAAAAATACATGAGATAAAGACAATATTCAAGAGTGACTCTACTCTCTGAAAACATTTAATCTGAATGAAGCCTCCTACAGAATATTATGAAAAAAACCTACTTATGCCATTCGATGTAAGAAAATTGAAAAATATACAAATGTAAGATTTTCTGGTGACTAGAAGTAAAGTTCAAAGAACATTAGAAAGTCGTAATATGTGGATATTTAAAAATTGGCTACAGTTGACCAGGTATGGAGGTAAATTGGAAACCATCTACTCTTGTGAGATGAAATAAAAATTATAGAGAAAGAAATGAATGATGAAAAATAAAATATTTCTAAGAAGTAATCCGTATGTATAATGACAATGGTTTCTTAAGTAGATTTAGTATAGAATGAAAACATAATATGGGAAGCAATAATTATAAATAGTAAATTAGAACGTCATTACAAATATATGATATAAGATAAATAAATCCAACTTAATTTTGCTATTATGTTAGCATACTCCTTTCGCCCTTTCCCGCCTCACCTTTCTCTCTTTCTCTGCTCTTATGTTCAATCCAACTTGAATTCTAATTCTTTTGGTATTAGTTGAAAGAAGATTTCTGAGGAGAAAATTAACTCAATTTTATTATGTATTTAGTTTTTGAAAGCATTTTTTATAATATATTATCAAAGGAATTTTCTCTGAAAATATAACTTTTTTTCTGCTATTCGAATTTGTATTTTTGATTCCCACAATTAATGAATAATAAAAAACTGGATTCTAATATAATTCAAATCGCCCATCAGTATTTCAAAGGAAAATGTCCAAACTCATTACATTAAAATATATATTTTTATTCAATCTTTAAAAATTGTTGATTTGTACTTTGTGGAAATAAAACTTAAGTTTTTTTTGTATCTATCGTTTGGTTTCTGTCAAAAAATGATGAAAGTAAAAGAGAAAAAAGTCTGCATCAGTCTTAATCTGTTGCAGACTTTTGATGTCCACTTGTGATTCGAAATTCCTGGAGAAATTCCAACAAATATTGATTTTATCGCTGGATGCAAATAGCTTCATCTTAACTCGGTTAAAGAGTTTCAGAAGTGAAAATACTGAAATATTTGAACGATTTTATTAGATTTTCCCGGTGAAAATTTACGGACTCGAGTATGAGCTAAAGAAAGTCGCTGTTGAATATAATTAGTTGAATGTCTTCCTTTGATTAAATACCAATGTATGTTAAATTTGTTCACCATAATTAGTAACTATGTATGTACATATATGTGTGTGTGTATGTATGTATGTATATATACGCATATATTTGTATATGTATATACGTATTAGTATATGTATATATGCATGTGTGCGTATATGTATGTACGTAGTAGTATTTGTATATGCATATATACATATGTGCTTCTGTGTATGTATGCATAAGGAAGTTTAAAATGTAGAATGAAATTTCAGAGAAAATGGTTAGTTCATGAAATTAGTAGGTAAGCATAAAACAGACGAGTTAAAATAATACAAATACATTTTTACAGCCGACACTTTTCGATTATGGCAACGACTATACATAGAAAAGTACTTCACTCGAAAAAGAACGCTTTTCTTATATAGTAAAACATAGTATCGAGTTCAGAGAAACGAGGAAAGGGAGAGAGTAGGTAGAAATAAGAGGTGGAAGGAAAGTAAAGAGCGAGAAGTGAGTATTTCATAGGAGATGGTGGCGATCTATTTTCTTATATACTTATTCACTAACTCCATGTATTTGTATTTACAAGGTTCACTCATAAACTATTTAACAGATCATAATGAATTTTGTAATACAGTTGCTAGTCATAAGGCTGAGTAATGGGGGTATATTCTATTGTATACGAAGGGCAAAAATGGGGTGGAATTTTTCTGTGAAAATTTAGATGCTTGGATTTTTCTGAAATTTTAATCATAGCTATTAGACATTAATTCATAAATATTCCTCAAATGTCAGTTTCTTTGGAGCATTACTGCATTAGAATTTTTCAATGCTGTACAGAAATTGAAAATAGATCCAGAAGTTAATGAAAATGAGTTTGTAGTCAAATGCTCTACTACTAAGTTATATCTCCAGATGACAATAAGCCCAGGTGTACCTCACCATTTTATCTTCATTTTTTTCTTATTAATGAATTCAATGTACGATAAAAGAAGTAGGTACTATTTAAAATCACCGTAAATCATTTCTTGGCTTGCATATTTTAAAATGAAACATTTATTAGAAGTGACTTTTCCAGAGCATTCATCGTCAAGCTCAAATATCAGCTGACGTGATATTGTAAACAAACGGAATGAGTTCAATCATTATTATTTTTTTATGTTTTTATTTTTTTTTTTTACGAATTTTTCCACTGGGCAGATTATTCCTTGTAGTATATGCTGTTCAATAAAGGATTGATTCTATATCAATACACACGCAATCTGCATAAATTAAAATATGTTTAAGCAGATTTTACAACCGGGCAACAGCAAGCGTCCAGTTAGTGTATATATGTATATATATACGTATATATATATGTATATATATATATAAATGTATATATTCACGTAGATAGGCACGTTTGAAGCAAGGTTGAACACACACTTAGAGATGGAAACTGCAGATCTCATTTCATTGTTATGTCTTAATTTGCTTCAGTTCCTGCTTATCTGTAATACTTTTTACTTTTGCATTGTATTGCCTTCATTCCAATCCATTACTATATATATATATATATATATATATATTGTGTGTGTGTGGATTAAAACTTTATGCTAGATATATCTACAGTGTTAGGAGTCTTTTTACTTCGATTTCTGTCTCACTCATTGCTCCTTTCCTCGTTTTTACCATTTCTTGTAAGAAAATATCTTTGTAAAGATAATTTAATAAAAGAATTATGCCATTAAAAATGGTTATTTCAATTAAGTTGATAAGACATTTTACAAAATGTTCAAATGTATATCTCATTTTTGCATTTAGAAAGGTTAGGTTATATTTTTGAGGAATGTTATATTAGAAGTTTAATTTATCTAGATTTGATTTTTTGTTAAATGAAGTTTAATTTATACTTATAATTGTTAAATAAATTCCTGTATTATTTGTAGGAGGATGGCAAATAATTATAATCAGTAATTGTTCTGTTATGCTGATGAAGTAGAAGTTTTTTGTATGAAATTAAAATGTGTAAAGTATGCCATTTTAATAAAATCAAATGATAGTACCCTTCCCAAAAGTCTAACATTCAAACTCTTCTGCCTAACATTCACAGGTAACATGTGTTGAAATAAATATATAAAAGATGCTATTAAGTTAGCTGCAAAGAAGGTGGTATCCCTCTACTGGGCTAGAAAACTTCTCAGACATGTCTGCATTCTATATTTCTACAAAACCATCATTCGTCCATGTATGGACTATTGTTGCTGGTGTACTAATCAGTAGTCTCTTCCTGTTGAACAGGATCTCAAAAAAAGTACCTAGCCTGATAGGTCACACACTATCTACCAACCTCCACAATAATTGCACCTTTGTGCTTGTTTAAAAAGTACTTCAATGGAATATGCACCAATGAACTTACTGCACTTGTGCTCATTCAACATAAATACCTCCAAGAAATCTGACAAGCAACAAAGTTATCACCCTTCACTGTAGAGGTCCCCATATACTGAAAGGCTTTCTATGCTAATAGATATTTTCTCAAACTGCTTGCCCTTGAAAATACACCCCTCATCTCTGTTTCTCTACACATCTACTATCAGACCATGTAGGAATACTGTTGTCATATTTGTGTTGCTGAATGTGTCCCATTTGAAAGTTCTTGATAACTTGCAGAAACGCATCTGTAATTTGATTGCCCCCACCCACTCTTTCTTATTCACTGCAACCTCACTCTCATAGACGTGATGTTGCTAGTGTCAGTCTTTTCTTCAAATACTATAATGGCATGTTTCTCAGAATTGTCTGATCTATTCCCTGCTTCCTTTGTTCCAACTCGTTTGACACGTTGGTCTAGAGGTCTCCACCAATTTGCTGTTTTAATACCTCATTGTAATACAGCTTCTTTTTCCAGTAACTTCTTTCCAAGGACTGCAAGGTTGTGAAACTTTCTTCCTGCTCACTGTTTTCCGTCTACCTACAGCCGTGGTATTTTCAAAACTAAGGCCAATAGGCATCTCCTGTCTTTGCAATTATCATCTTCCATTCTTGTTAGATCCTTACATCAAGTGGCTTCATGCTTTGACTCGAGCGATTACCATAAAAATTATAGAAATGTAATTGTATTGTGAACAAGCATCTTACTGCACAACTCCCTCTACTAAGGAAGAACGCCCTCTGTAAATTTATCACCTAATTTACAATAACCTCTTATCTTTCGGTTGAATTAAAGTTAAATGTCCTCTATCTGATTTTTTTCAAGTAGAATTATGAAACACACACACACACACACAATTCTTTTTTCACTCCTATATATAAAATATGTGTATATATATATTTAAATATTTTTAAGAATGTCAAATTTCATTTCGACTAGCATAATTAAAGCCGCATCTCCATTTGAACTATAGATATCAATTATATACATGTGTAAATAGAATATATGTACATTCATACAAGTCATAACACACCCATAAACCAGAATAAATATTTCTTACCACTTAGAAATCTCTCATACAGACAGTGCATATATTTCCACACAGATCTTGACATAACAGCAAGCAAGTGCAGCTTAGACTCAGACGTACATTTTCATTAGCTAGACATGGTTAAAACCACAGCACAAATACGTACTTATCTCAGTATGCTGAATCTTACTTACACCCATAGATTACCGGGAAGATAATTCACAGTAGCACATACATATATGGACTAGTTGTCAAGCTTGTGCATGTTTTGTTTACATTCTGCAATGCTCAAGTGTAAGATGATATTGTCACTCCTTTACACGTTTGTGTATTTAATTTTTCTTAATTTTCTTGAGCTGGAGACGATATTATATTGGATCAATATTTCTCCTGCTTTTTATATAGATATTAAATATAAAAATGTGTGTATATTTTTCACTTAGTTTGATATATAAACAACTAACTAGAATATATATGTCACATCTAATAAATGTTATATTATGATCAGCATAGTTTATTCTGGAAAAAAAACTTTCTAAATTATGCAAATCATATGAAAATAAGCAGAACTCATGTTTGCTCTTATATCTACAATTATGAGAATTTCGTCATGTTAACTATATTTAAACTAAAATGATGCCAATGTCAATTTTTCCTGACAGTGATACATTCAATTTTCTCAAAACATAATTAAATAAAAAAATGTTTTGGCAAAATTGATAATGTTCGAATAGATTTTTCATATATTTATACAATGTCAACATAGGAATTTATTTTCAACAATATATGCTGTTATCAAGCGCCTTTTATTTTTGTTGACACATGTGTTTGCAATACATGCAAACAAATGTGTCAACAAAGAAAAGGATTCTGTACATAATATATTTACATATTTATGATTATGTATAAAAACAGGAGATTCCTTTATTTGGAAATCTATATAATCAACGGAGTGTTTTATATTGAGAGGGGTTTGAATACATTTAAGAAATAATCCATCAGAAGTAACTTGATACTTCAAGAAATCAAGTTTGTAATATATGTGAAACATGTAAGAAACTAAAGTAAGAAACATGTGCTACATGACGTCACCGTGAAGTTAAAGGGACGTTGATAGCTAGAAAATGATTAGGTGTTTGCTGTCTATTGAATAAAATGAGAACTTAAAATCGTTAGCTAAAGAAAATTGAAGATCTCTCACTTTCTAAAACATCCCGGGATAATATGATTATGAATGGAGAACAAGATGCCAACATCACAATTGTTTATTTTGAATTAATTGCAATTAACAATTTTGAATCTCATTCAACCAAGAAGACTAATTTTTTTTCTTATACTTTTTTCAAACAAGGCCTGTTGCCACTAAGGTGTATGGAGCTACTGTGATAGGAGGCTAGTATTATATGGGGGCAACCTTAATTGGTGTTTGGGCAGCAAGGTATTAGTTTACATTATATTTAAATTTTTGCATATTGATATGACTCAGGAGCAGAGGAGGGGAGAAATTTGAAAAGCGAACAAGGTATTAGAATAGGAAATCTTCCGGCATTTATACCCCTCTACAATGATGGGGTGGGATTTTGCTGACAATTTCTTTCAATTACAAAAGATCTTCAACCCTGCTTGGAGAAATGGCTACTAGATGATCATATGATATAGACATAATTCTCATTGTAGAAGGAACGACTCCACTTTTTGTTCAGAGTTAATATAAAAAGTAAATTTGGTTTTGGATGTACTTCTTCTCAAGAGTCAAATTTTAATAATCTTAATATTTTTACTTTGGTGGAATATCGGTTATTTTATTATAATTAATATTTATGAATGTGTCAATTGCATTCTATCAAAAAAAATGTTAATGAAAATAAAAACAAATGCAGGAAAAGAAATCCGTTACTTAAATGGTTTACATTACTAAAATCATTTTTATGCACTCGTGAAATTTTGCCACAAATTATATTTCATTAAATAGATGTGCACAGTGAAAAAATGTTTTTTGCAAAAATTCTCGTTGCGCCCTCAGGGGCTCAAAAGAGGTAAAAAAAAAAAAAATGCCCCCAAATGGCCAAAAATGTCACATTTTGCCCTATAACTTTTGAGCCATCCATTAGATTTTCATGAAACTTGGCCAAAATATGAAGCTGAAAAGGGCTAAAAAAAAAAAATGCCCCAAAATTGCAAAAAATGACACTTTTTACCCCATAAGTTTTGCCCCATCCATTAGACTTTTCTGAAACATAGCGAAAATGTGAAGGCAAGGTTGGCCCTTCACACTTCTCAAACTCATTATTTGTTCACTATTTTTTGTGGCGTCATCAGAGAGGAACCACACACACACGGCTTGTTTATGTCTTGATCAAATTCAACTTGTTCGTTGAACTATTGCTTAAAGACGATATGAAGAAGAGACGAGCTTGGTTTGTTTAATGAAAAATATACAGGACAATTATGTGGATATATTTAATATTTCAAAGAAGGATTAGCTTATATAGCTTTAATATTAATCGAAATTTACATTTTTGTGTGCTTTTTAACTTTAGTAAATATATTTTTGTACAAAAAATAACCTCAGCTTTATTTAGTTGTTACTTTTACTGATGTATGACAGTTACAATTGATTTGTGTTGCATGGAAAGAAAGGATATGAGAATGGCACAATAGATGCGTAATGTGAATCGACAGGCTTGAGTGTGATAATCTTGGAAGAAAATTAAATTTGGACAGTATAGGGAGATGTGTGTAGACCAGGAAACGTTATTGGTTTGGTCACATTGAAAGAATGGATGAGAGTCCTTCAGTTAGAAGATGTAAACAGTTGAAGTACCAGGGTCAGTTGGTAGGGAAATGTCAAAGAAAACGCAAGAAAGTAAATAGGAATAATTGGATAGAAAAAAAGATTTAAAAAATATGTGGCAAAAGATAGTTTAGTGTGAAAGTCAATTTCTCAAAGCTGTCCAGCACATGCCAGCATGTAAAAACAGAAGTTAAACCAAATATGATCTTTTCTTGTTTAACAAATATCATCTTTAAGAACCATTACAACTGGAGTTTATTATGTTATAATTGTTATTAGTTTGGAATAATTAATCTGATTACTCATTTTTTTAATCATAAGAAAACTGTGGAGATAGGCACTCACACAATACTATCTGATTATTAGCGTATTTCAATTTGTGTGCATGTGTGTTTTTACTGGCTTGATATAATTCAGATCGTTCGAAGATATCAAGTGAATTTTAACCATTGAAAATGAGGTTAATCAACAAGGTAATTTGATTCACATTTTTCTTGATCTTCTCCTTTAGTAACAAAACTAGATATCAATTGATATCGAAAGATACAAGATAATTTACTCATATGAAACTTTCTTTGCAAAGTGTAGCCTTGTAGACATGTAAAATTAATAACTTGAAGAACGGAAAGGAGACTGAAGTTAGAGGGAGGGGAAGATTTCTCTCATCAATGGACATTTCTTGTGTTTGAAGTGGAATTAGAATTGTTTCCTAGTATTAAGTAGATCTGTCTAGTTTGGTATTTATCTTGTCATAAATTTACGTGTCTACCACTTAATGGTTGCTTATTTTAAACGCCTTTCCTCAATGTCCGTTACTGAAGTCTGTATTTAAATGACCTCATTAGATATAATACAAATCTGAAAAATCTTAAAGTAGTGATTATATAAACATTAACTTAGACAATGGAAGGCTTCTTTTTTTTATTTCAAACACAAAATAGTTTCAATATACTGCTTTGTTTTAACGTTTTGTTTTGTCCAATATTAAAAACTAGCCTGGGTGCCCGGCGTTTCCCAGGTGTTTGTAGGTGTGTGTTGACAAAAAAAAAGTGGTAGTAGGTAGACGGACTCGAACCGGTGATGCAAAGAGAGTAAAAGAAAATCTGACGTCTTATCACTACTCCATGACGCAACCGGAAGTCAATCCAACTGATGTAATGACTTGCAAAAATAGTTGGCAAAAACTCGACCCCCTCCTTGTAGAATTAAGGAGGATGAAGGAATTGATGTTTTTGGCCAATTTTTCGATATTTGTCATCCGAGACATCGAACTTCAAAATGATACCAATCTCATGAAAATCTGTCACCTCTGTCGAAAGTTTTAGGCAGACATACAAACATACATACATTTAAACAGACAGGTGAAATTTATATTATAGATGGTAGTTAACGACCTTACTTTAGAGAGTAATAAACATTTGGACTTTTTCTTTATTATTTTCTAGAACATGTTTGATTATTTCTAAGATGAAGTACTTTTTTGGTGCTGTTTGTGTCCCCACTTTTCCTTGCATAGTTATTAACTTGGATAAGAGTTAATGAAACAACAATGATTTGCCAACCGAAAAATGAGGAACACTATGGGAGTACTGTGATGAAGGTATAAATACATTTGATTACTTTTGCAGTGGTCTATGACAAGAATTTGTTAAAGATTATTAAGTTCTGTATCACTGTGTCGCACAGGTGGAAAGGTATTGCAAGAAACTCTGTTCATGAAAATTCTGCCCAAAGCTTGGCATATAAAGTGGGAAAAGAAAATTTTTTGTTATTATGGTAAAATGGCCAAGTTTTTGCTGTGAATGTCTTACAAGGAGGAAACGAGGACTGGATTTCAATCACGCACCTTCCATGAAAATAATGGGAGAGACTAGGAACAAGATTTTTAAAGTCGATTTTGTACTTTCTCCAAGCAGAAAAGAATGCTACGTGCGGCACTTTTCCAGATTTATTTGAATCATGTTTTCTTCATCTTGATAGTTGCCTACTCGATACTTAGCCAAGTAGAGAAAAATGTTGGTTAAGGCCATGAAGACCAACGTACATTAAAAAGTCTACTATTTTGATTACCTCAACAGATTCTAAAAATGTAAAAATCATACCACAGAGTTATAATGCATATTGGTTCACTTTTTCATAATGCCTGTATTTTGGATTGACTTCAGCTGTCTAAAAATTTCATTATTAGGTTATCAATGTCAACAAAAGATATCTGAAGAAGGTCAGAGAGTATAATGACTGAAACTTTGTGAAAATGTGACAACCAAAATGAGAAAAACAGTCTGAAACATGTAACATAAACATTTCATTACTTGTAAGGATAGTTGTTCTTTCAATATGGATGTTGGCAACGTTCACACCATTCCTCCTGTAAATATATGATTCTAGAAAGAACTAGGGGGAAATCAATGCAAAAAACAAAGTTGAGGTGGTCAAAATTCATAGCATGTTGATTCGTATGGATTTAACTTTATAAAATGTGAAATTCAAGTCTCATTTCAAATTTTGTTCTGTATTTCTACCAGATTATTGAGCTGTCATTATGACTGAATTATCAAATTCCTGCCATCATAAACATTATTCAACCAATCATTCATTACCGAATGCTAGAAAATCATGGTGCCAGTTTACTTAGCATCTCGTTTTCATCTTGAAAAAAATGAAGAAATTATTTTTTTCATTCATTTTGGTCCTGAGTGTCACATTAAAGTACATTTAGTGGTAAGACCCTGATTTGGGAGCTTTAGAAAGTGTAAAGTTAATACTTTAATTACCGTTACTACCAAGTTCACATTCGGACAGTAATATCTGCAGGATCTCCTGTGTGGGTCCATGTGAATTTTTCTTGGGTATGACAATAAATTGCTTTGATTCTCCTGAAGCAAGGTTTTCACATTTACCTGGTCGATGCCTCCATTCAGTCTCGAAAGACAAAGGATACCTCCTGTAGGGGCAGCTGCGCATTTAATTGTGACGCAAGGGTTGCATATTAATCAACCACACCTCTTCTGAATCGACACTGTTTGAGTCCAGTAGCAAGGTAGCAAGGAGAAGTCCAGGATGACTGGAAACAATGCCGAGTTAAGTGGAGAGTACATACAGCACCTGGAAGTCCCAAATGGTCACCCATCTGATACTGGCCATGCTCATCGTTGCTTAACTTCGGTGATCTGATGGAACTGGTGTGTCTAATGTGATTATGCTGTATACTACCTATCACCTTGAAATCCATATGTTGCAACTTTTTCTACCCTTCTTAATGTACATCCTATTTCTAAATCCTATAAATTATTCAAGCTTTCAACCATTCAGTAGTGAGCTTCTGATTTTGAAGCATTTGGGAGAATGTAGAGTCATCCCTAAGTTATCTCTACTCCCAAGTTCAATCTGACCCAGAGTGGTAGTCCCTCTCAGGACCTAATCTGTCGGTTAAATATAAATGATCATTTACAGTTTTTGGTACCTCTGCATATATTGACCTGGATTTCCATAAGACTTGGCTCAGTCTCAATCAGGATCTGATGTAAACCACCAAAGTATGCTGAGTGCTAATCAAGGTGATCAGCCAATGAAAAAGCGCCATTGGAAATGGAAGCAGATGATTTTTAATGAATTGGAAGTAGAAAAAAAATATTTTATATTCACGCACCGAAAATGGCACACACAGCAGACTCAAAGATGAATTTATGTTCATTGGAGAAAATGATACAGACGCCTGAGCAAATAGTTATTTATTGCCAAGAGAGAAAGCTACTAGCTTTGGAATTGAAGTGCAAGACATGTACACAAAATAATTCATTTAAGAAAATAGCATATGTGAACGATGGTTTCACTTGGAGGTGCACTAATGCTCAATACAGACAGTAGGTATCTTTGCATACTGGAACATTTTTTTTTTTATGTCTAAATAGGAAATCTCAAATTTTGAAAATTTATTTGTGGGCACACGACATGACCATCACATAAAATCTTCAGAGAGAATGTAGAATTGAGTCGGAGCATAGTTTTACTGACTGGAAGAACTTCATTAGAGACAATTGTTAGGATTATTTCCTTAGGAATCCCGGGTAGATCAGAAGTTCAGAGCACATGGTGGGAATCAATGAATCTCTGTTTAATAGAAGAAAGCACAATGTCGGCAGACTCATCGAACCACTCTAGGTCTTTGGAGGTTTTGACACCACCAACAAGGAGGGCTTCTTGGTGCTCATACTAAATCGCAATGTAAAACTCTCCTTTCTATAATGAAAAATATATTCTGTTGGGGACCACGGTCATATCCAACTATTGGAAGGCAAATAGGTTGTTATAACCAAGTTGGAAGGAACGGGTTCCACCACCTAGCAGTTAACCATAGGTTTGTAGACTTTGCAACGAAAAATTTTAAAACCATCTTTGTCTCCACCATAAATCACATTGCAGAAAGCTACCGGGTTGGAGAACTTCCTTCCATTTCTTTTACTCCATTTCCTCACTCTTTGCAATTGGCGACCTCCTTACAGTTGACCAAACATATTCCAAAAAGAAATATTCTGTTCTCTAATAGGTTCCTTCTCCACAAAGAAACAGCTCTTTACTTTTATCAGCAATCAGCATATTCTAGAGGTTTACATCAGCTACTGATCGGCCGGAGCCAATGTCATGGAAATTTGGATCAGTATATGCAGAAGTAGCTAGTTTTTTTGGGTTTTTTTTTTGCAAGGTGTACACTTACAAATAAATCTGTTTATAAAGTCAGAAATGTTTAGATATAGAGGATTCACTCCTAAAATAATTAGCTGATCATTATGACTTTTGGAACATAGTTGTTAGGTGTAAGAGATTCAAGTGTAGACTGTTTAGTTTAATCTATATTTATGCAAAATTGGTACAAAGGAAGTCGAATCTCTTCATGAAAATTCAGATACATTTTATTTTTGTGACATTTAAGCATTCAGTATTAGATGTCAATGAAAATTATTCTCTAAATTTCAATTTTTTGGGGGTATTTGCAAACGTTTTAGGGCACATCATATTATTTGAAAATTCAAATATTTCAGATTTAAATAGAATTTGATTCATAGCCATTAAACACTAATGAAGCAACATTCTTTGTCTTTCAATTTCTTAAGATTCCTTCAGCTTATGATTTACATTTGTTAGGTTTTTCTTGTTGTTAACTTTATCCTCAGTTAAAATTTACTTTGAACTTTAGAATATTCACATATATAGATTTTGTATGTTTTTGTAAGCAATATAAAATAAATATGATAACGGATTAACTCCTATAGCTTAGTGTGCGCAATAAGATTAATACTATTGGGAATGGTATGAATCAACAATTACTCCCCTTTAAGTATCTGTAAATTAGAAACTTGTGTTCAAGTAATCGTGTACAATGGGTATTGTTTTGGCATTAAAAACCCTAAAAGCTTGGTTTGCTGTTAAACAGACAAGAAAATGAAATAAACAAAAACCTGCAATATGAAGAAATTGTAACTCTTGATTTTATTATTCTGTTTTAACAGTATTCTGAATATCTTCCTCTCACTTTATATAATGGTCTCCATTGTCAAGTTGTGTTGACTGGAAATTTCACTGCTTTTAATATCATATGGACAAAATGAAAAATTACATATTTTATCAAAAGAAAGCTATAAGCATAATTTCTATGATATATAAAAGTTGTTCTTGAATAACATTAACTAATCTTATGTCCACTTCATTGTTCCATGGCTTTCTCATTGCATAAAACATTAAGTTGCCAGTAAGTAGTTAACATTCATGAATTCACAATATTGGATTTTGTCATTAAAATTTATTCAAATTATGTAAAGAAGGATATCTATTATGAAAGATAGTGAACGTTTTATTTTTTCATAATTGACGTTTTTGATGTATTAAATGTGTTAACTTCTGATGACTCAGCAAAATGCATGTTAATAATGCTTCCATTTGTGATGAAGTGGAAAATATCAATTCAAATAGAAATATGCAAATGATTGCATAATGGATTTGTTTCTTTTTTTTTAATTATGAGAATTTTGTGTATTTTCTAATGTCAAAACTTTTATTAAAACAAAATGCAATAGCTACTTCTAATTTGGCATAAGTTCTAGTTTTAATACATATTTTGAAATATGTAAACTTTTCAAGAATTAAAAATTTCAACCACTAATATATCTATTATAATACAAAAATTGAGTTGAACGTTTGTCACTTTAAGGCTCTTCTCCTATATATTTTAATCACAGAGTGCATGCTAAAATATTTCTTACTTTTGGATTAAGTTATGTTTAAAAAACAGATCCATTTTTAATCGCAATTTGCAATGACTTCAACAAGTGAGTCATATCTTATTAAGTTTCTGTATATCACTCTTTATTACTGTTTATTGTTTGACACTCTTGCCGGACTCTTATTTTATATAGTATCTACGACTTTCTCTCTTAGTTTATAGTCAAAGATAATTAACATAGAAAAGAATAAAAAGAACTGAATGTTCCATTATAAACAAAATAGCATAACAACACAAGTAATAAAACTACTTAACTTCTAACTGAGAGTAAAAGAAAGAGTGCGAGAGAAAGACGGAAAGTGTGTATATTTTTAGAAAATGACTAATTTGGAATTTGTTTTCTTTTTATATTTAACTGGTTTTGAAAACTCGTTTGTTTTGATGTAAACAGTTTAATTTAAGCATAATGGGTGACCCAACGAGTCAGATTTTTTCTAGTATATATATATATATATATATATATTTGTTCAAATTGATAGGGGGTGTATCGTTGGTGTAATGGATACTGCTATGGATTATTAAATTGGTTATGCTGAGTACAAATATTTGCAGATCTATTATGGTTAGTTACATACTAATATTGTTAGTGAATTGTGAACACATGATTCCATTCTAGCTATAGATATGTAGCAGTGCCTCCTACTATCATATCGGTCCTGAATATGACCTTAAACTATATCCGATGGTAAGGCCCCAGCTTGCGGGCTTTGGGGAGTGTGAAGCCATCCTTTAATTGCCATTGCTCCCAGTTACACTCTGACCCGGAGTGGTAGTACCTGTTAGGGTCCCAACTATGGGTCAAATAGAACGTGGCTTGGAAAAAAAATATATTCTATTAAAAAAAATTTCTTAAAAATCACTGGATTCGGCATTAAATAACCTGAAAAGGGTTAATATGCTGTAAAACAAAAATAACCAACCTACTATCATATCAAAACCACTGGACACTTAGCATTTTCCCCGCACAGTGCAATTCCCTTCATATAAATTGCCTTCTGCCAGGAAATTATATGATGAGATATTAGCAGACAACATCATCCGTTTCCCCTGATAGGTCCATAAATATCATGACTACACCTCATATCATAAACAGGATTTGGACTATCAGAAGCTCAACTCATCTACTGTGCCTGATTAGTATCTTGATCTGCATATCCATGATTTTACTTCAGGTCTGCAAGGGTCATGCATGTTTTTAAAAATAAACCTAAGGTGTATTATTAGGTTCTAATTGCTCTAGAGAATATCTTAAAGACTGTGGTCATAACTCCCTTAGGATTGTATGAATTCTTAAAAATCCCTTTTGAACTTCACAACACAGCCCATACTTTCCAGGGATTGATGTATGAGGTTTTACATGACCTACCATATGTCTATGCCTACATTAACGGCATCCTCATAGCAAGCAAAGACGTTGCTACCTACCAGCAATACCTAGACGTGTTCCATCATCAATCTCATTATGATCTCTAGGTTAATCTAAACAAATGTGAATTTGATGAACACCACATAGATTTTCACTGCAACTCCACAGACGCCTATGGAATCAACTCATTGCCTGACAAGATACTTCCTAGCTCTCACATCCATTAAACAACTATAGCACTTTTAGGAATGGTAAATTTTAACTGAAGATTCATCCAAGGATTTTTTACTGTCTTCCACCCTTTAAGAAATTTTTTCAGACAAAAATACAAAACCATCCTCTGGAAGACAATGAAAAAGAAGCTTTCTGGGCAGCAAAACGTCTCTAGCAAACTTTACTATGTTAGTTTATTTGGACGAAGACATCAAGAACCAGATCCATCTTATGATAGATCACTAGAATAATGGAATGGGTGCTTTGGTGAAACTGAAGTTTGAAAACTAATGCAAACACTTTCCCAAGGAACTTTTGACCATGTACCTAACCATAAAACACGTTTATCATTTACTGACAGTCCAGGTTTTCCCGATCGTTACTGAGCATAAACCTCTAATGACTTCCTTGTCAAACACATTTGACAAATACAATGCTCATGAAATAAAACATGTACACTATCAGATATTCAATATGTAAAAGAAACAGACGGCACTGTAACTGATATCCTGTTCTGATTTGATCTTAACATGACTGTCCACTCAGTCTGGACCTAATAACAGATGCTCAGAAATCTATCTCAACTCTCTGTGATGCAGCGGTCAAAAATCTTTGCAACTGAAAGAATTTCCAAATCCTTGAGTTACAAAACCCTCTACTGTGATGCAAGATTGGATCAGCCCAGGCCCTACATACTTGACGCCTGTTTTAATCATGCCCACATTCACATAGTTGAACATCTCAGTTGTTAAGATTTCCAATACCTTCTGACAGTCGGTATCAGTACTTAGCAGGATTGCAAACAGTCACAGCAGTCATCATCATATCAAGCATAGATGGTAGTAAAGGTAGGATTTGAGTAGTTGATAGGGTTGGGAAATCAGGTTGATAAGAGGAGAAAGTAGAAAGGCTTGGAAAATATGGATTTTAAAATAGTGGGGTTTGGCAAACAACTTTTGTACGGATGTTCAAAAATTTTTAGTGCTATGCCCTTGACTCTATCATTCTATAAGAATTTCTTAAAAATGTGGTTAATAAAATTTGAATTTATTATTCTGATGTGTTAATTATTTTTTATTGTATATACAATACACGCTCATGTAATAATTCTGTTGCTCTTCTTCTGATATCATGCTCTACCATCTGATGATATTGTTGATAATTTGTTGATTTCAGACAATGAAGGCGGATGAGAACTTAAATGTGAATAAAGTATACTTTAATCGTGAGACTATTGAGGATGTTCAGCAGATTTGTTACCTTGGTGATTTTATTGGATGACAGAAAGGAACTTGCACGAGTATGATTGCTAGAGTTAGAAGTGAATGGAATATAAGCACAAGGAATTTCTGCCATTACTAACAAGCAAAACATTACTACTGTTAATTAAGGAAAAAAATCAGACATATGTACGAAGTATGACGTTTAGGACTATGACAAGAGAATATTCTTTTCATTGTTTTTACTCTCTGGTATTTATCCGACACAGTTAGAAACAGTTAATCAATTGAAAACCACACCACTCTATCTAAAAACATAAGATATTAACTGATATATACTTGAGAGTCAAAATAATGTCATAGCCCTAGTGATGATGTATGGATGAGAAACTTGGCTAGTGAGAGTTCAGGATATATGTTGCATGGATAGAAATGATATGAAAATGCTGCAATAGATGTGTAATGTAAATTTTAAGAACTGGGTAGATCTGATGATCAAAGGAAGATTAAATCTGGAGGGTGTACTGGGGTGTATACAGAGCACAAGACATGGACATGTTGAAAGACTGGATGAGTGTTTATGAGTTAGTAGATGTAGAATAGACAAGGTAGCAGGCTCAGTTTACAAAGGAAGATGAAGGTGAAGATGGAAGAAAATAAGGGCTTATTTAATAGAAAGAGGTATAAAAGACCTGACCAGAGATAGGTTAGTTTAGAAATCAATTTTCAACAGCTGTTTCAACACATGCCAGCATGTAAAATAAAGCAAAACCGAATATGAAGATGATTGAGTTGATGTAGAACAGTTGAGGTAGATGAGTCATTTAGTAAGTGAATGCTAAGAAAAACATGAAAGAAAGTAATATGATGGATTCAAACATTAAATCGAATGAGATAATGGCGATGATGATAAACTATCATGTTATAATGGTGCTGCTATTTTGCTGATAGCAACATCATATGCTAGTGATTCTGCTGTTTTATTTGCAAACATTTTTGTTAAATGAGAAGTTTTTAAAAATGGCTTTAAGGCTTAATAAAATTTGTCCCTATATTGTTCTTTTTTCAAATTTTTTTTAATGACAATTGATTTTCTCTGCTTCTGGAGTAACACTTTTTCTTGTTTACTAACAGCTTAAGGGCAACATCTGCTCTCCTAAAAGTGATTAAATGTTACTGTTGAATGCAGTAACCTCACTAAATCCTATAACTAGCATTAGTAATGTTCGAGTTGGGTTCGAGATGATAATTAAAGTAATTGTGATCTGATGCCTGACATTGGCTCATGGCTGATATTGTTGATTTTAAAAAGATGTCCATCAATGTTATTAATTCTAAAGTGATTAAATCCAAATGTGAAATCTGGAGGAGCAAGACAAGACAACATTTGGAAAAGAAAATAAATAACTGAAAATATGAAGAGAATAAATATCTCTTCTCATAAATGCGTAACCGATTTTACTACAGGTTCATAATTGTATTCAGTACTAGAAGAATATACGTCATATGACAAGTAAAATTAATGCTGTGAACAGAACAGTTTTGCAGCACTTAGTCTCCTTATGAAAAATTATCATCAACTTATAATGCAACTTAACTTTTTACACAGAATCCTTATTCTAATTTTGATTAACATTCCTCACATGATTTTGATTTTAGAAAATGTCTAAAACTTTAAGGCTTAAGTTTAAGGGACCTTAAGAAGAAATTGAAATTCAAGGAATCTTGCTTAATTAGTGTCTAATGATTGTGGCTCAAATTTAATGCAACTCTGATATATTTGAATTTTCAAATAAAATGTTGTACTTGATCTTTAACATAATCCAAATAACTTGAAATTTGGAGGATATTTATATTTATGAATTGATGTCTTATGCTTATTGTTACAATTTCACAAAAGCAAAGGTATCTTAATTTTCACAAATATCTTCCATCCCCTTTTCCTGGTGCTACCAGATCAGGCTGCCTGTTGGCTTCCTGAGACGAAATGCACCTACATCGATTTCTGTTTTTGTTTTCTATTCTCTTTTGTAAAACTTAATTATGTTCTACAAAAACAAAATAAAAACAACAGCCCAGTTCCCCCCCTCCTTCCTTTTTCCTTCCCTACTTCCCGGTTAACCCTGTCGGCAGGGCATTAGAATACGCCGACTGCCCCCCTGCAGAGGGTAAAAGTCCCTCAACGGGGCTATCTGTTGGCCGTGGGTGGCAACCCGTGATGCCTAGGAAAAGGATCCTGGTGGCTGAGCAACCGATGCCTAGGGAAAATAAAGGTATCTGTTGCAACACTCTACTTTGGCCTTGTACTAGGCTAGACGGGTGGTTGGAGAGGCCCAATCCAACCAATCGGCTAGTCATGTCAAGCCCTAACACTTACACTGAAAACGTCAATTATAACATCTAAAAAAAAAAATAAAATAAAATTAAAAATAAATTTTTTAATACAAAGATAATACATTTCATTACTACAAACATAGACAAACCAGGTAAGTGTTAGAAGGCGATGGCAAGGGCCAATCAATTGATGAGACAAAAACCACACAACTGCTCTCTAACTAACGTTTCTATCAAACTTGGAAAGAAGAAACTAAAGGAGGAAACAGGAAATGATGGAACAAACTCAATCAATTGAGTATATGTCTTTTGTATCCCTGAGATGAAAGGGCGAATGGGTTTTCCCCCTTACATCTCCCAATTTTGGGCTCCGAGGAGGGTGGGGAGCAAGAGAGATGAAAATCCAAACAAACTTCTATGGATATAATAAACCCAAACAAAAACCCAGAAACCAAAAAAATACAACAAAATCGAAAAGAACCCACTCTGACGTAACCAGCTCAGACAGTGAGCAAGAATATAACTATGAAATAATTGATAAAGAAAAATATCCAAGATTCATAGTAATCGAAACCTTAGAAGGAAAAAAGATCAGCGATCTATCTCCATTCTTAATTGAAAAAATTCTGTCTCAAAACAGCAACCCAAAAACAGCAAAAAAATGAAAAATGGCAATCTGCTTGTCACAGTCGACAACTATAAAGATGCAAAAAACATTTTAGAGATGGAAAAATTCCATGTCTATAAATGCAAAAGTTATGCTCATGAAAGACTAAACACATCAAAAGGTGTTATAAAAAGCCATGAATTACCCTTGGCTACGGCAGAAGAAATAGAAAATGCCCTAAGAAAACAGGGAGTAATCGATCAAGTTCGAATAAATATAAAAAGGAATGGTCAAACCATACCTACAAAAACCTATGTACTAACTTTCAATACACCAAAAATTCCCAAAGAAATAAAAATCGGATACACAATAGAAAAAGTAGAACAATATATACCAGCCCCTCTGAGATGTTATAAGTGTCATAAATATGGACATAGCAGAGAAACATGCAAAGGACAAAAAATATGTGGAAAATGTGGCTTAAAAGAACCTAACCACACTAAAAGTGAATGCCCCAACGAAACAAAATGCCTAAATTGCCAAGAAAAACACCCAGCATACTCTAAAATATGCTGAAATAAAATACAAACAAAATGTATCCTTTCCTGAAGCAAGGAAAATAGCGAGCTCTCGAGAAAAAATAAACACTTACGCAGACATTACAAAAATTTCAAACCAAACAAACCAAACCCAAAACCAAGACCTACTTAAACTAATCTCCGAACTCAAAAATCTAATTCAAACTTTAAAAACTAACCAACACGAAAACAAGCAACAAATGCCAGTATCTTCTAAAACTCAGCCAAATGATCTAAAACAAGTCCCAAAGAGCAAAAAAGAACCCGAACAACAAAAACCACAAATAAACCGTGGAAGATCCAAATCACGAACAAGGACAAAAGCAGAAGATAAACACACAATATCTGGAAAGATGGAAACAGAATGGGAAAACACAAATCCTCTTTCCAAAAACCAAAACAAACAAAAAACAGAGACAATATTAATCGAAAATGAAAACAAATTTGAATTGATTGAAATCGAGAGTCACAGGAAAAAATCTAGCTCCAAAAACAGAACTGACCAGGAAGAGAAAATGGAGACTGAGGAACCAAGCAGTTCAAGTAAACACAAAACAAAAAACACTCAAAACACAACAAATCAATAGAATACTGATATAAAAACCTAAACAAAAACCAAACAGAAAAAAAAAGGAAAAAGAAAAAAAAAAAAACGAACTTACTTATGGAAATGAATAAAAACATCATACAGTGGAACTGCAGAGGCATAAAACCAAACTACGAAGAAATCAAACATATAATAGCACAATATGACCCCAGCATAATCGGCCTACAGGAAACTCTTCTAAAAGAAACGGACACCATCAACATCAAAGGATACCACATCTGCAATCAAACAAACAGATCACAAGCAGATAATCGACCCACAGGTGGCACTTCAATTATAATAAAAAAACAGATACCACATATAAAATTACAACTCCAAACAAACCTTCAAACAATAGCAATTAAAGCTACACTCCACCGACCAACAACTATTTGTTCAATATACATTCCACCTAAATATAAACTAAATAAAATCGAAATTGAAGATCTGATAACACAACTACCCATACCTTTTATATTAATGGGGGACTTCAACGCCCATAACAAAATGTGGGGAAGTGAGAATATTAACCAAAATGGGAAAATCATCGAATAATTACTGGAATCACCCAAAGTAACTATATTTAACGACAAAACACACACATACCTTCAACCAGGCACAGGAACGATATCAGCTATTGACCTAACACTATGCTCCCCCACAATATTTAAAATGGCAAATCTATAAAGCTAACTGGACTGAATTTAGCAAACTTTGTACAAACTTAATTAACTAAGAAATAGCTAACAAACCAGATCCTATGTTAGCTTTCACCAATATGCTAAACGAAATAGCAATCAAGACAATCCCAAAATCTTCCACTAAACCACACCCAAAATAAACGCCATGGTTCACAATAGAATGTAAAGAAGCAATAACCAACAGAAAAAAATGCTAAAACACTTCAAACAACATCCTACAAAACCCAACCTTCAAAAATACCTACAAGCACGAGCAAAAGCACGCTATATTATAAAAAAAAGCAAAAAAGAAACCTGGCAAAACTATATTTCCGAATTGAACAACAACACGCCATCAAAAAAAAACATGAGAAATAATAAAATAACTGGAAAAAAACTTGGAACACTAATAAATAATATAAGTACACCAAATGGTAGACAAACTATAGACAAAAAAGAAATAGCAAACATAATCGCAAATGAATTCAGCCAAAAGTCATCATCCAACCACAACTCCCCCAAATTCCAAAAATACAAAAACAATGCAGAAAAAGAAAAACTCAATTTCACATCCAATAACAAAGAATACTATAACACCTCTTTCACTATAACAGAACTAAAAAATGCAATTCATAAAAGTAAAGATACAGCTACTGGTCCAGACGACATCCACTATCAATTTCTAAAACACATGCCAGATACATCTCTCAACATTCTCTTACAGATAATTAACAAAATATGGTGGACTAACAATTTCCCAAAACACTGGCTCAAATCCAATATCATCCCAATTCCTAAAGCAGGAAAAGCTCACTCTAACCCTACCAATTATCGTCCTATCGCCCTAACAAGCTGTATATGCAAAACAACAGAAAGGATGGTCAATACAAGACTAATGTGGCATTTAGAAAAATATAACCTCATTTCTACACACCAAAGCGGATTTAGACAAAATCAAGGTACTAATGACCAACTTATTCGGCTAGAAACATATATTCGTAACAGTCTAATAAGAAACCATCACGTGGTCTCAATCTTTTTTGATATTGAAAAGGCGTATGACACCATGTGGAGATATGGAATCTTGAAAGATATTCATAATATGGGAATCAGAGGAAACCTAGCAAAATTTATCCAAGAATTCCTATCCCACAGAACATTTAAAGTATGCTTAGGAAATACAACATCAGATCAATACACACAAGAAACAGGGGTACCACAGGGTAGTGTACTATCTGCCACCCTTTTTCTAATTAAAATCAACGGTATAATCGGAAATGTTAACATGGGATTAGAAAAAACACTATTTGTTGATGACTTTTCAATAACTTGCTCATCACCAAATATGCCAACTATTGAAAGACAAATGCAACATTGCCTTAACAAAATAGATCTTTGGGTTAACCAAAATGGATTTAAAATGTCCAAAAGCAAAACCACATGTATCCACTTGTGTAGGAAACGAAAATACCACCTTGATCCACAGCTCAAACTAGATGGACAACTAATACCAGTAGTACAACACACCAAATTTCTAGGGATCATTTTAGACAACAAACTAAACTTCAAGGAGCACATTAACAAATTAAAACAAAAATGCTTAAAAGCAATAAATATCTTAAAAATAGTATCAAAACTAGACTGGGGAGCAGATCAAGCTACAATGCTCAAAATATATCGCTCACATATCAGATCCAAACTGGATTACGGTTGTGCCATATACAGCTCTACTTACAAATCCTACAAAAACAAACTACTAACAATACAGAATCAAAGTTTAAGACTTAGCCTAGGAGCCTATCGAACTTCTCCAATGGAAAGCCTTCACGTAGAAGCCCAAGAACTACCCCTGCGCTTAAGATGGAAAAAACTAGCATTACAATACACAACAAAACTACAAACCAACCCCGAAAACCCAACATACAAAACTACCTTCAACTTACAATGTACAAACTCTTATTCAAGGAAACCAAAAAGTATACCCTCCTTTGGACACAGAATTAAAGAAATAATACATCAAATCAATGAAAACCCCAACAATATAATTACTCAGAAAACAAACGATAGACCCCCATGGACATTACACGAACCAGAAACCGACATAACACTTACTACTTACAAGAAAAACATTACAAATAATATAACAAACAGAAGCAACTTTGGAGAACTAAGAGAAAAATATGCAGAATACATAGAAATATACACCGATGGGTCTAAAACTATAAACGGAACAAGTGCAGCATGCACAGACGGACAAAATCAATATCAAACACGACTGCCCAACGAGGCTTCAATATATACAGCTGAACTGCAGGCCATCACAATTGCTCTCAAACACATCAAAGACATCAACGAACAAAAAGCCATAATATATACAGACTCACTATCCTGTATCATGGCCCTTGAAGTAAAATCTAAACACCCTTTCATCACAGAAATTATACAAGAATACAATGAAATAACCGAAAAAAACGATAAAAAAATTATAATAGCCTGGATACCAAGTCATGTCGGCATTCCAGGAAATGAAAAAGCAGACAAACTGGCTAAAGAAGCCACAAACCACCAAATGGAAAAAATTAAAATACCACACACAGACCTAAAAAGAAAAATCAACGAATATATAGAAAACATGTGGCAAGAGGAATGGAACAAATGCACTGCAAACAAATTGCATGAACATCAACCAATAATTAAAAACGAAAAACAAAAAATTTTTAAAGGAAGAAGAGAAGAAATTGTACTAAACCGAATAAGAATCGGACATACAAAATTAACTCATTCCTACCTAATCAAAGCGGAGGAAACACCAAATTGCACACAAGTAACAACTAACAATTAAACATCTACTGACAGATGACAGAATGTAGAAAACACAAACACACTCGGAAGAAATATTTTAAAACAACAAACATTAGAAAAGTGTTCCAAGAAGTGGAACCCCAACAAATCATAAACTATTTAAAAGAACCAAACGTATTCAAACTCCTATAAAGTAAACAAGTAAAATTCAGTTTAGAAAAACAAATCTCTTGCAACTAAAACAATTTTTCGGAAAACCTAAAACATCTTGCTTCAAAAGATAAACTTTTTCAAGAAACTTAAAAAATTTTTACAAGAAACTGAAAACCTATCAACAAAACTTTTTTGGCATTAAATGACTCTTAGAGGTTGAAATGCCATTAAACAAATGCACTCACTCACTCACTCACTCCATCCCCTTTTCCTCCTTTGTATTAAATTAAATATAGCCCACATTACGCTTAAGCCTAGTAAATATTTTCTAATATTCATAATGATCATTTAATTAGTTTAGAAGAAATCTTATACATACAGATATATTAACTTTTTTACTCTGAACTCACCACTTATCAAGGCCCAAAGGCCATTTGAGGATAAGGGTTAATGAATATAAGGTGATAGTGTAGTAATCGTTAATTGTATAAATTGAGTAGAATTTGATAATTTGAGGACGGCTCAGCAAAAACTTGTTTACAAGGCTGGATAGGGTGCGATGAGCAGCTCCTGCCCAGATGTGGCAACAGTGCTCCATTTTAGGGTGTACCTGGCTTTTATGCTAATAGAGTATTGCATCAGCAGTGAAATACCTACCAAAGTGGTAGAATGATCATACCATTTTTCCATTGATTTTGGCAACATATTTGATGTATGTGCTCCATTTCAGATCAGGAGTGAAGTTCAGTCCCAGAAGCTTGTCAAGACCTGGAGCTTCCCCAAGATGAAAGCTATTCATTTCAATTGGGCCGTGATCGGGAGTAAGAGCGAGTATGATGAAAAGGGAGAAGCTAAGTTTTTGATGCAGTAAAATTAATCAACCATCTTTTTCCCTATTGCACCACGTTCTCAAGATCAGAAGAGAGAGAATCAAAGATCTTGGTCATTGCTGGCCTTTGAAGTGTTGCCATAGATTATGGTGTCGTTTGTATAAATGTCTGCGAATGATCTAAGAATGTTATTTGAGAGATCATTGATGATCAGGAAGAGAGTTGGGATCAAGATAGAATCTTGAGGGATGCCAGCATCAATACTATAAGTTTGATTTCTGCCCATCAATGACTACTCTAATATGCCTATTAGAGAGGGAGGTTTAATAATTGAGAGGACATTTCCAGGCATTCCATAGCTGACAATCTTGTGAAGTAGATCTTTGTGCCATATTCTATCAAAATCCTTTTATTATGTCAAGAGCTATTGCTCTAAAAAGCCCCTGTCCATAGATTCACTAATGCTGTGTGATATAAACATTAGTACATCAGCTGTAGATCTTGCAGAATGGAAACCATATTGCATGTCACTAAGCAGATTATTTTTGGTGAGGTGTTGACTTATAAACAAAGCTATATTCATATACAGGCAGGTATTATCCATATCTCATAATCTGGGGTTTCACAGAAGACATGTTTCAGTAGCGCTCTGGAGGCTTCCATAGTATTATTTTGTACCTCTTAAAATATTTCGACTGAAAACATCATGGAAAGTCACTTATAGTGACAAAAATTACTGCATGAATCTGGCCTTAACCTCAATTTTTTTTTCCACAATTTCCTGTCTTTTTGAAAATAGTTTTGATATTAAATTTTTAAATTTGTTTCATATAAAATATCATATAATTCATTGATTAAATGTTGAAAAATTATATTAAAATGGGATAGTTTTGATTTTTAGTAATATAAATGTAAGAATAAATAAATAAAAATCTTGTAACATCAAGGAAAGGGTTTTTAGTTTGAAATATAATTGTCATCTATATAATGTATATATTGTGTTCATATAGTGCTGTGATGTATGTTTTGTATCCAGGCTGTATCGTCTAGTGTCCTCTAATATATATATAATATTAAATGAAAGATGAAAAACTTTATTATATCATCATGTATATTATGTACATACTTTTAATTATTATTTACCGTATTATCCTCTTCCTTCATTCTCATTTCATATCTAAATGTCTTAAAGCCAGTTTTTTCCATATTTGCATTTTGTATTATTCTGGCCCTTTTTTCTCTTCTGATGAGAAGCATTTAGCTTTAAAATGTCATGGCCAAAAGAGTTTATTTCTTAATTTTCCCCTTAATCTTCTCTCATTGCTCTGATGATATGATAATGTTTTTAATCTTTTGTTTATCTTGAGAGTTGGGCCCAGGATGGACCCCTGAGGGACTCCAGCATTAATACTGTGAACCTCTGATTTCTGCCCATCAACCACTACTCTTATGAGCCTATCAGAGAGAAATGATTAATACCGTAGCTGGAAATCTTGTGAAGTAGGCCTTTATGCCATACCTTATCGAAGGCCTTTGATATGTCAAGAGCAATTGCCCTAGAAAGGAAGCCTTTGTCGAGAAATTCACTAATCCTATGAGATATAGCCATTAGCACATCTGCCGTAGATCTGGCAGAACAGAAACCATATTGCATGTCACTAAGAAGGTTATTTCTGCTGAGATGGTTGACTACTTCTTTATTCCAGCAACTTACTCATGACACACAGGAGACTTATTGGTTTGTACTGAAAGGGAGATGACTTATCACTGAATTCTTTAATACAGGGCATACTGATGAGGTTTTCCAGGGTATTGGGAAGCACTTCTCCTTAAGGCAACACTTAAACAGTTTTGTAAGTATGGGGGCAAGGTCTGGTTGAAACTTTTTCAACACTATAATTGGAATGCCGTCAGGGCCAGTTGCTTTACAGGAATCAAGGTTCTTGATTAGCTTGGCGACCTCACACACAGATATTTGTATGTTGCATAGCATGTTGTCTGTTATAGGAGGAAATACAGGGAGTTGATGGCCTTGGTTGCATAGGGTAGAATTAGCTGCAAAGTTCTTGGCAAATAGTTTGGCCTTGTCCGATACTGACGAGATGACCTCAGGTCCATTGACGATGGTTGGGATAGAATGGTCGCTTCTGTTCAGGATCCTGTTTGCTATTTGCCAAAACTGGTGGGAACCAAGCCGCTGCTCAGCTACTTTGGATTTAATGGACTGAGCATATAGCTCTCTTGCATTTTTTATTACTCTTTTACAGTGGTTGCTGGCAGTTCTGGCAGCAGCTTTAGTCTCAGTACATCTATTATGTTGGTAGCTATGGAAAAATGATTTCTGTGCACGGTGGCAGCAGCACATTCTGGGGAGAACCATGGCTGGCTGTTAGGTTTTTATTGGAATTTTTTGGATGGTATGAATCGGTCTATGCCTACAATTAACCATTCTGTCAGGTCTGATACTATAGAGAACACATCTTTTTAAATATGGAATGCAAATGTAAATCAAATATAAATGTACGGAAGCTCTCCCAGTCAGCCATAGAGGGTCGATATACAGTATGGTGGAGAGGTACATTTCATTTTTATCTTAACTGATAGAACAGAGTGGTCGGAAAATCCCAGAGGAGATAGAACGGAACATGAACATAGTTCAGGGGAAGTTGTATCGGGCACACAGCTGGGTTCGTGAACAATCTGAGTGAGGTCATAGTCAATGAAGAAATCATGACAGAACCTCCCCTCATCATCTGTCTTGTTTGAGTGGGTCAGCCATTCCACATTGTGGACATTGAAGTCACCACAAATGTGAATGTTAGCCGAAGGATGAGCAGACAGGATGTGGTCAATTCTCTAAGATATACTCTTAAAGATAGTAACTCCGCTGTTGTGGGGGCGGTAGAGGGTAAATATAAATGCGGTGGTGTAAGCAAGTGCAACTCGGAAGTACATATAAGGTAAATTAGGGTATTCTCTGAAGATATCCCTACCACACAGAAAGCCATCTTTAATGTAGCCACATACTCCATGCCCATGGCGATCTTGGAGGTCAGATTTAGATGTTAAGTTAGAGTATCCTTTAATTATGATTTATTCATTTTTTTTTTTTCTGGAGATATTTCATGTTGAGGTTTTGGGATTTGTGGAACAGGTCGACAGACTTGGTTGGAGCAGGACAGAGAGGGAAAGTAATAGAGAAAAAGACAGGAAAGTTTTTTTTTTTTTTGTAGCACATGATAAGGTAAAGCCGTAACAATTATCCACTAGTATAGCATAGAGTCCCCACCAGAAACTACTGCATGGTCCAGAATCCATTCACCAAATGGCAATACTTTGCACCTGCTGATAGGACAACCTCCTTAGTGGTTAATCCAAGTTTGGGTCCCTGATTATCAGGCAGATAACGTCAGCCCAATGATACGTTTACCTCCAGCACCCTTACTAGTGACATGGCTACAAGGATAGACATAGAAACAGAAAATTTCCGACATCTCAGACTACTGTTCACAAAGTACTGCCGACCTGGAAAGCTGCTTTTTCTTCACCCTTTGTCCAAAAAATCACTCATTGGAAATGAGGACTGAGGGACAAATAAGGAGAAGCGAGAGTTACTGGAGTTGCCGATAACACATCCACTGTGCATTATCTACTCTCCATTAAAAAAAAAAAAAAAAAAAAAAAATAGGTACGAGGGACTTATTAATATCTACTTATAGAACAATCTGAGTGAGGTCATAGTCAATGAAGAAATCATGACAGAACCTCCCCTCATTTCCAATTTAGGACAATATTTGAAAATATTCTCCCCTCCCATATTAATGTGTGGATTTGTAATGTGATACACAAGGGATTACATATCAGATATGAATAATAATAATAAAAACATTTTTACCTTATTAGAAGTTAACATTTCTTCTTTGTTGCTGGACAGAACTAACCTTGAATTGGCTTCGTTCACATCATTTAAACTCGTAAGTCGTACTATATCAACACGTTCTTAGCATTATATATGTAAAATCAGGGGCAGCAGAAGGGGGGGGGGCTAGACCAGCATATGTTTTTTTTTTTTTTTTTTTTATTTTACATTTCGCAAAGTTTCTTAATGTGTACATATCTGGGTTTACTGTCCAGATTCAATTGTTCTTTCAGGTCATCAAATCTAACTCTGTCTTTAAGACTCATATTACGCACCCATTATATCATTTTTATAACATTTCTCCATCATCATCATCATCATCATCATCGGTTTAACATCTACTTTACATGGTTAAATGCATTGACTGGCTTTTATAAATTACCTTCCAAATCAAACTATTTCTGGATAGATTTTTATTTATTCTTTTTCTCTAGCCCATCCTTATCACTTCTTTTCATATTTTCCTATTATCCCCTGTAAACTGAACCTGTTACCTCAGTTATTCTACATTTACTAACCTAAGCACTCTCCTCCATTTATTCAACTTTGTAATCCCAACAAAGTCCTCTGTTCTGCTCATATGCCGCTATATGCATTACACATTGTATCATTATCACATCATTTCTCTCCATGCAACATATGTCCCCAATCTTTACTGGGCAGACTTCACTTTCATACATATCTACACTGCACACACAGGCCTTATAGACTTGAACCTCGGTTGACAATGGTAATACTCAGCTTAGTATTGTAAACTTACTCCATCTACTCCTAACTTTTGTAATCATACTAATACCGCCTCCTCCCTGTGCCCTAATTATTTCATTAAAGTAATAACATTTCTGAACAATGTCAATGGCTGCTATCCAAATATCTTCTTCATATGAGTTCTCGGTATAGATCCGTGATCTCCTACTTTATATTAAAGCTGTCATTTAATCCTAACACAGCTTTGAGCATTTCTGTATATTGCCTGAACCAGCTTTACCAACCAGTCATTTGTCTCTATTTTACAGAAAGACTACCTAGCAACATAGGTTGACATATTACCAAAAGCTTTCTTCAAATCTGCAAAAGTGAATTACAGGTCCATCCCAATCATACTATAATATATATATATATATATATATATATATATATATATATATATATATATATATGTATGTTGAAATTAAAAATTTGTGAAAAGTGATCTCCTTTGCACTGTGTGAAATACTGTTAAGAGGTTTTTCATTTGGACTGTATTTTTCTTTTTGGTTTTTGTTGCTCTAAGTGATTATATATACATGTACATTTAGTTTGTCAAAATATAAATAAAGCATGCAGACGTCTGCATGTTTTAAATTCAGAAAAAGCCTGCTTACATGTCCATTATTTTTAATCGTTTTTCTTCCAGTACAAAGTCTATAGTCTGAAATTTATTTTTAAACAAGGTATGTTTTATTTGATAGATTCTTGACTTAAATAATTAATCAACAAAGGTTATGGACCCAGGTCAACAATAAAAGAAAGCCAAGTTTAAAATTTATTTTAGTCATCTGGAATTTTCGGTCATGATAAAAAAATTTTTTTTGTCGTTTATAGCAGTAATAACATTGGAAATAAAACTGAGTATCCTTGTGCTGCTTAATGAGACAAATTATGAACATGGAAAATTCAATTCAAAATAGCTTTAATTTAAGATGCTTTGTGAGACATGCTGGATGGAACAGAATCTGCTCTCAAGAAAAGCCTAGATGTGTATTCACATGCAGCATATTTACAGAGGAGGGATCGTGCATAAGCCACAAGTGTTCTTTCAGTGGAACCTTCACTGTTATATTTAATTGAGGATGCGATTGATGATCGTTTGAAAGAAATTAGCTGATCAATTTTAAAAGAAAACGTGAGCTAACAAAGTAGAGTTGAGGAGAAAATTATATTCCCTTAAATCGTGACTTTGTTCACGAACACATCAAAACGATGATAGAAATATTTGATGAGTGATGTTGGCAGTCATTGGAGACTCAATTAATGAAGGGGACAGAGTTCTACATCTCCTAGCTTCACTGTTATATTCTTTTGATATGTTGGTGACAGCACTGAAAGCCAGTCAGGATGTTCCCAAGTGGGTGTTGATAACTGAAAGATTGCTGTATGAAGAAACCAGGATTAAAGAAAGGGAAAATAATACTGAATGAAAAACCAGAACATCAAAACACCACGTCAGCAAAAGGAGACCCTTGTGTTATCATCGTGAAAAAAACAAACGGATATAGTAAATGTGACTGTGAACTATTTGGTGAAAATACAAAATAGTTTTCAAACGAAATCAATAAAAAAATAAAGCATTCTTCATTAAGAAAATGCAGGATAATTAAAGTTAGACTTTTTCACATAATGTATTGTTTAATTACAGATTGGATTGTAGATTCTGGAGCTATGTGTCACATGTATTATGATGTGAAGAAATTTATTTTAAAAAAATTGAATGTAGCAGAAGAAATAACCCTGGGTAATGGATTCTCAGTTGATACATTAGGAGTAGGGAACATTGCGCTAATGAGACCATTGAATGGTTCAAAGCGGCAATTGAAGCACATGTTCCCACACGCAAATTCTATAGCAAACCCCACTCTCCCCAATGGTTCACTTCAACTTGTGCAGCTGCCATAGCACAAAGGCAGCATGCATACCGCAGATTTAACCGACATAAGTCCAGTTCAAACAGACAGAAGTACATAGAAGCCAGAAATAACTGTAAGAAAGAAATAGCGACAGCTAAGAGGGAATTTACTGAAACCATCCAAAAATGCATTGAAGCACAAAAATTAGGAATCCGAGACTTCTGGAAAATCTACAACAGTGTAGTAAATAATGGGCAATCAACAATTCCCCCACTATCAAACAATCATGAGCTTGTTTGCTTAGCAACTGAGAAGGCTAACTTGCTTGCCAGAAGGCTAACTTGCTTGCCTCAAACTCCACACAGAACTATGCTACCCCCCTCCCTGACTTTCCTTTGCAGACAGACGCCACACTAGATGATCTGAAAATCACCCCTGCTCATGTGCATGCTATCGTAAGAAAGCTTGACACTGCAAAAGCATGTGGACCTGATCTCATCCCGGCTGTCTGTGCTATTAAAAAAGTGCTCCACCAAAGTAGCTCCAGTTCTCTCCAAACTTTACAACAAATGCCTTAATGAATCTTGCTTTCCTGCCTGCTGGAAAACTGCTTCTGTAGTGCCAGTTTTCAAGAATGCTGGCAAAAGAACTGACCCAGTAAATTATCGACTCATTAGCCTCCTCCCACTTTTCGCCAAAATATTTGAGACCATAATTAACCAAGTTCTAGTCCATCACCTTACAGATGCTAAACTTCTGACTGACCAACAATATGGATTTAGGCAAGCCCGTTCCACAGCAGACATCCTAACTGTAATTTCAGAATGTATATATCAGTCACTGGACAAAGCGGGGGAGGGTAGAGCAGTAGCTCTAGATATATCTAAGGCTTTTGACAGGGTATGGCATGAGGGTCTTCTCAAGAAAATCAGATCATACGGCATCACTGAAAGAATACATAACATAATTAGATCCTGTTGGATAAGAGAAAAATCCAGGTTGTCCAGGTCGTACATCTAAACAATATGATATAAATGCGGGAGTACCTCAGGGGTCTATCCTTGAACATCTGCTATACTTAATATTCATAAATGACCTCCCCGACAAAATTGTCTGTGAGATGGGTATGTATGCTGACGACACCATGCTCTATAACAAACATGACAGGAAAACAAATGAACACATATCTAAAGAAATGGCAGAAACACTAGAGGATGACCTCCGATCCGTAGTGGAATGGGGACAAAAATGGATGATCACGTTCAATCCTGCCAAGACTAAACTTGTTTTCTTCAATAATTACAAGAACCTTTCCCTACCGCAATTAGCAATGGCTAATGACTCTTTATCTGAAAATACATCTTTTAAACTCCTTGGCCTAACGTTTACAGGAAACATGAGTTGGAACAATTACATTAAGAACATTGCCAGGGCCACTGCAAAGAAGGTGGGTTCTCTCTACCGTGCTAGAAAGCTACTAACGCCTGAAAGTATCCTATACCTCTATAAGGCCACCATTTGCCCATGTATGGAGTAATGTTGTCATATTTGCACTGGTGCATCTGCCACTAGTCTCTCGCTCCTAGACAAGGTTCAAAAGAGAGTCGCCAATCTGGTAGGTCCTGAACTGTCAGCTAAACTTCAGCCTCTGTCCCATCGACGAAATGTTGCATCCCTCTGCCTGTTCTACAAGTACTTTAACAGAGAATGCTCTGACGAACTGCAAGCACTTGTGCCCCCATGGTGTAAATACCCCCCGACAAACCCAACAAGCAGTTAAATCCCACCCCTTCACAGTAGAGATCCCTAGATGCAAGAGAGCCTTCTACTCCAGTAGTTTCTTCCCCAGAACAGCTAGACTTTGGAATTTCCTTCCAGTTCCCTGCTTCTCGACTATACTGACATGCAGAAGTTCAAGTGCAACGTGAACCGACATCTTGCTGCCCAACTTCCTACACAGTTCCCCTGATACTTATGTCCCCAATAGTAGCCCTCTACAACAAAGTGGCAATGTGCCTTGTTTGGGGTAAAAATATTAAAAAAAAAAAAAAAAATTGTCTGTCCTCTACGCAACAGTAGCTAAAAAAAAATGGGAGCATATATTATTGAAGAAAAGGAAGCAGCTCATACAACAACTACATTCTCAGGTAGTAACACTTGTGTTAGGAGATTTGACATAAACGCTTTGGCCACCTTGGAACTTATTTACAGAAACTATTTATGGAAACTAGTAAGAGACCAACTCATAACTGGTCTTGACTATGCTGTAACTAAGGATATCAACTTTTGGGATGGAAAATGATTTTTGGATGGAAAAAAATCATCGTTCCTCGTTTCCAAAAGCTGAAGGCGAGCCATTCAACTTGTTGGAATTGTATATAACGATGTTTGTGGAAGAATAGATAAAATCGCTTGGTAGAACTGAATACTTTGACACATTAATGATAAGTCAATATTTGTGTGAATTTATGTGCTCAAGCATAAGAGATGTTCTTAAAAAGTAAATGGAATGAGAAAACCATGTTCGAGAAATCCACTGGACGAAATATTAAGACTTTACGCACTGATAATTGTGGAGAGTACACTTCAAGAGAATTTGAGGATTGTTTAAAAAAGTAGAGTATAGGACATGAATATACCATTCCTAAAATATCCGTGCAAAACAGCAGCGGAAAGAATGAACCGAACATTAGTGGAAACAGTGTTAGAAACTGTGTCAGATTTGAAGCTGCTGAAGAAATTTTGGGCAGAAGCTTTAACCAGTTTCTTGTGTTCGAAGTTGAAGCTCAACAAAGGTAGTACACAGTATGACTCTATATGAAAGGCCACAAACCAAATGTGAAACACTTGGGCATTTTTAGATGTGATGTTTTTGTTCACATACTAAAGGATGAAAAACATAAAATGGATTCTAAAGAAAAGTATATTCCTTAGATATGGTATTGGAGTTAATGCGTACAGACTCTGTGATACAATAAAATCAAGAGTATTTCATAACAAAGATGTGATCTTCAACAAACCAGACAGCTGAACAGAGGTGAAAAGATGTAAACCCATCTCCAGTAGTAATTCAACATCTAGATAGCTGTGATAATAACGAAAATTCACAACAGGTGGCATTACCCCGAAGATTACCAAGGATTAAGAAAACTCTAGGTTAGTATGGTGAATGGGTTTACATGGTTTGTAATTTAAATGACCCGTTGACAATCAAAGAAGCACTTTCCAGTCCTGACATAAATGAATGGATGAATGCGATGGAAAGTGAAATTTTGTATTCCAATGACCAAAGGAAAAGTCAGTTCACACTCATGACTTTTGTTTATTTTTCATATTCCATATTTTTATATTATAATTTAAGCAAATGCCTATATTTTCTTCTTTACTGTCTTACAAGTGTTTCATTTTTTATGATGAAAAATAGTGGCCTTATGCATTACGCAGTCTATCAGAAGCAAACAAGTACAGATAAAAATCGATACAAAATTCATAAATATATGCTCTTAATATGAAAACATCTTCATTGAGCTTATTTTTTTTATAACAATTTGGAGAATATTATAAGGAATACCTTAATATACCTTAAAAATATTTTTATACCTTTTATACATATATATATATAAGGTATAAAAAGTTTATATAAAAATATACAAGGTATATATATATATATATATATATATATATATACACTCAAGAAATATATATACATATAATCAACATTGCTGTTAAAGCAAATTTTGCAAGTTATGATAAATCAAGCAAGAGTTTTTTTCTGAGATATATTAACTGATTTTTATCAACTAGGGTGTGACTATAGCCAGACGGGACTTTGCTGAACCATGACACAAAATACTTTGTTACGTGTTAAGAGAGAACAATAAATATTTTCTCAACTATTTATTTTACACATAATTTAACATTGAATTTTATGGAATATGCAAATCAGAAGCTTTGTTAAATGACTGTGAAATTTGCAAAGTTCAACAAAAATAGTTGCTACAGCGGACAATGAACCTATTTATCAGTGACATGATAATCAAGGGTAAATAAAGGATAAATTATGAGAAAAGTTTTTCACTTCTCAAGTGTCTCAAATCATATAATAGTTGATATATATATGCCCCTGTAGTCATTTTTACTAATGGGTCACAACTTATCGAGACCAAAGGATAAGAAATTATTAGATGGATGATTTGTCAGTTGAATGATAAAGAATATTATGAAATGATTGAACATGTTGAATGGGATAAACAAAGTTTGATTATTTATGGAGATGATCTATGACATTGATTGACATTTTGATTTAGTATGTAGGGAAGCAGGTATGTCATAATGCGTTCCCACTAATGAGTTTTTGGAAAGAAATTCTATTCATAGATTTTCTACTTCATGCTAGGCACATGGAGGAAGAAAGGAAATTTCTTTTCAAATGAGTTCTTATTGTAGATGTATTACAAGGAAGAACTAGAAATTCGATCTCAGTCGAGCACCTTCCATGAAAATGGCAAAAGATACAAGAGAAACTACCAGCATGTCTTCAGTGAGAAAAAGACTATAGAGAAGAAAAAAGATTTTTACCCACAAGATCAGAGTTGAGTTGGTATTCTGTCAAAGAAAGAGTGCTCAGATCAGCACTTCTCCAGACATGTCAGCAATACTCCATCTTATGACGTATCTGACTCTTATGTTAGTTGGTAAAGGATTGCATCATAGTTGATACAGAATGTGATATGATCTGTTTTACAATATCAAATACGTTTTTCATTAGAATGTCTTTAAATGATTCAGTTTTTTAAGTGAGGGGGTCAGGTGGTTGCAATTTTCAGATGAAAAGTTATCATTATTTTACATAGTTTTTATTTTTTACCTTTGAACTCTTGTCAATTCTCATCAATATTGATATAAAATATCAGGGAAGGCCTGTAGCCTCAAATTCCCACGAGTTGTAGTAAGTTTTCTAGATTTTGCAGATTCCAATAATTTTTTTTACTTGAAATTGCAATAAAATTTTTAAAAATGTACTATTTAAGTTTATGATGATGATGATCAGTATTGGCTAGGAAATAAGTAGAGCATTATAGCAAAAAAAAAAAAAATATGTATAAAATAAATAAATAAATAATAATAATAATAATAATAATAATAATAATGAAACAGTTATGTATTATGAGGTTCGAACCCTGACTAATGACATAAAAATATTGGAACTGAAGGCCAATGCCTATCTGCATGGACACTGATCAAACTAAAATACATTTTTTAAATATACTTATTGTTCAGTCGGTTCATAATAGAAACTATTAAACTGGAAAAGAACGCTACAAATATCAGAATATATATTTCTAATATAATTTTATAATTTTTTTATGTTTTTATTTTAAATGAGTTGTTACAAATGGTTCAGGAAATTTTGACATCGATAAGGATATCAGATAAGGATATCAGATCAAAGGTGCTGAATCCAAACATGCAGTAAGTATGACTCAACTGTTTAACTGTAATACCGTGATACATATAGACGATTTTGCTCTACATATATAGATATATTAATCTCCCATCTGCTCTACAAACTATTCACCTACAAAAACGGCAAACAAAATCAGATATTTTCCGAAAATTGATATTTTTGCTTATGTTCTGCATTAAATGATTGACTGAGGTTGATATGTCGTAAAACAAATTCAAATAAACCAAAGTAAAGCAAAAAGAAAAAGGATTAGCGCAAATCCTTCTTTTGTAAGCAGATTTCTTGCTCATTCATTTTATTCCATTTATATCAATAAATATTCTTACAAAATGGAAGTAGATATCAAATAATTAATGGTAAATACATCATTAATCATTGTATTTATTTTGTGTCAGCATTGAATACTTGCTATGAAGCATTGAAATCTTTTGCAGAAACAAACAAAAAGTAATCATGAAAAAATCTATTTGAATGTAAGTGAAGAGACGTTAACAAATGCAGTTTCCTACGAAAAAATGTGCTCGGCTGTTTTGCTTTCATAAAATATTTCTTTCTTAGTCAATATGTGATAAAAGTGAGGAAATTTAATTAATAAGAAGTGTTTTCTCAAATAGATGTATGTTGTCTGGTCTTTTTCTGCATTGATTTTGGTCACAGAATGATTTGCACATGTAGAAAGCAACTATACGTGAGTATTGAAACATTATTATCCCAAATAAAACATGATTCAATATATATATATATATATATATATATATATATATATATATATATATATATATATATATATATATATATAACCTTAGGAGATAACGGGCAATGGTTTATGTAGTATAATTAAAGCAATAAATATATGTGTATGCTAGTATGCAGATATATAGCAGTTATAGCAAAATATGAATGTAATGCATTTGTGTGTGCGTGTCACTGATCAGCTGTGAAACAGCAAAACAGTACTGTATGTGGATGACTATATATATTAAGGCAATCATGAAGGGAAGACATATTCCTTCGGAATTCATTTTATATTAAAAAAAAAAGGCTTTTTTTTTTTTTTTTTTAAATGAATTCCGAAGGAATACGTCTTCCCTTCATGATTGCCTTAATAAAGTTTTGTACTCCCAAGAAAATCATGAAATATATATATATAAATAACTTCTGAATTGGTCAAACAATAAATTTTGTTATAAGTCTACATAATTAAATTCAGAATTTCCATTTATATTATTGTTCTATCTCGCATATTCAGTTTTTTTTTTTTTTTTAATCTGCTTTGGATTGTTTTATAAATATTGATACTAATACTTATTTGGACTTTATTTACAACATTATATAATCTGTAATCCTACGGCATTTCAGCATTTCATTCAATATATATATATATATATATATATATATATATATATAGTCTTATTTTTTATTACTGTTTTATTTGTTTAGTTACCGTTTAAATAAAACACATATTTGCTCTGCAGTATTATTGAGCACTTTTTTCAGGTTTTTACTTATTACCATTTTTGCTATATATATATATATATATATATATAGAGAGAGAGAGAGAGAGAGAGAAATAAAAAGGAACAAACTGTATTATGTGTTCATCAACGTTTCGTCTTTATCTCGAGACTTCCTCTGGATCGAAATAAAGACAAAACGTTGATGAACACATAATACGGTTTGTTCCTTTTTATTTCTCTATTTTATCGGAATACTATTTCCATTATTTTCATCATCATATATATATATATATATATATATATATATATATATATATATATATATATAATATGAAGCTGAACGTCTGTGTGTGTCTGGTCACGAATAGGCTCCTATATGGTTGACTATTATAGAAAACTGATCACATATAATGATAGAAGATGTATCAAGACACAGGAATCAGTATGTTTGATCTGGCATAATGATGATTCATTAAAATTGTGGGGTCTGCGTACGCGCCTGGTCCACAAAATATGGAAATAAAAAATTTAAAAATAAAAAAAAAACGTTTACAAGTGTTTTTGATATAGATGTACATAATAATACTTTGATAAGTATGTTTTAACTTAAATAGGGATGGTATAATAAAATTGGGGGGTCTGCGTTCGCGCCTGGCTTCCATAGAATGGAAATAGGCACAAACTTTAATAAAAACTTTTCATATCTATCTGCATAAGTATACTTAGATAATTATGTTTCAGTTTGAAGAAATATCGTATAATAAAATTATGGGGTGTTCGTTCGCGCCTGACCTACATAGAATGGAAATATGTCACAAAGTTTAACAAGGTTTTTTAATATAGATCCACAGAATATTGTGATAAGTGTTTCAGTGTGAACAGGTATGGTATAATAAATTATGGGGTTTATCTATTTTATTTTTACTTTCATCATATTTTGCTTTGGTTTTGATACCCCCAAATTCGAAGCTATCTCTTTACAACCCTTACTTTTCATAACCTATTATACTTTCATAAATCAGAGTCCATTTTCTGTAGGCTGTTTTTGAACCCAGTCAACGACGGGTACTTTTGTTAGTATATATATAATTCACTCTTAATCAGACATATTACCACTGAGATATACAGGTCTTCAGTAAATTAAGAACCATACCTACATGGGCATCCTAAGTGAGGAGTTATTTAGTGAGATATTTGCTCACATTACATTTAAATGCAGTATTGTCATGAAAATAGGGAGCAGAGATGGAAGGCCAAAGATTAGCAGCTTGAGGAAATCATCTATTAGAGTAGAAAGACCTCTGGCGTCTTGGAATCTTTGCAAAAGGTTGGAGTTTAGTGATTAAGTACTTATTTCAAGGGAGCACGATTGCATCGATTTCATCGAAACACATTTCATTAAAGTACTTGTAAAACAAGCACAGCAGTAAAACATTGCAGTGATGGGACAGAGGCTGGAACTTGTTAGATAGGATGCTCTTTTTTCGACTCTTTTTAAGAGGGAGAGAGAGATTAGTGATTGGTGCATCAACTCAGATGTAACAACATCACTTCATGCATGAATGAATAGTGGCTTTGTCAGGATGTAGGATACTGGCAGGTGTGAAAAGTTTTCTAGCACGGTAGGACCTCACCTTCCTTGTAGCAGTCTTTGCAACATCTATGTATTTGTTTCAATTCATGTTACGTGTGAATGTTAAGCTAAGGTGTTTGAATGTTGGATTCTCAAGTAGCGTGCTATTAGCAATGACAATCCATACTTGAAATTGTTTCTTATAATTGTTAAAGGAAAGGAAGTTGGACTTAGTAGCATTAAATGTTATCATCTTTTTATGTCCCATTCCACTATAGACTGCAAATCATTTTCTAACGATTCAGCTGGTGTCTTTGATATGTATGTGTTCATTCTGCCAACATGTCGAGAATAGAGCAGGGTGTAATTAGAAAATATACCCATCTCTGATCGAATTGCATCTGGAAGATTGTCTATTAAAAGCAGAAATAATAACAGGAATTGTGACATAAGGAGTGGGAGAAATTTATATGAAATCATCTATTTGCTAAACAATGACAACTTCTTCCGATACTTATTTTATAGATATCATTAGAAGAAAAATAATTTTTTCATTGCACTTATTATCCTTAGCCATTTTGTGTTCTTTTTCTGGGCATTGAAGCTGAGACATTTTTTTTTTTTTACATAGGAGTCAGGATGTATGAAGCCCCAGAGGCCACTCAAGGATAAGGGTTAAAGAGTGGACAGTAGTCAGTGGGACAATATCATAGTAATCGTTAATAGTGTAAATTTAGTAAATTGGATTACTTAAGGGGAACGGCTCATCAAGAATTTGTTTATGTTGGACTTGAAGACGACCATATTGTAGTCAGCTGGAAAGCAGGCAAACAGGAAACAGTTCCATAGGCATGCAGTTCTAAGAAAAAAAGAATTTGTTCATAGAATCTACGTTTAGGTTTAGGCACAGATAAAGAGTGGGGGAAATTATTGATAGTGTTTTCAGCTAAATGAGTGTTTCTTGTGAAAGTTTGGCGAGGGGGGATCATAGATTGGAGCTCAGACGAGCACTTGCCAGGAAAATAAGAATAAAGCAGAGACAAGCTCGCAACATCTCTTCTGTGCAAAAAGGGTTGCAGGGAAGAGAAAAGGGCATCACCTACTAAGCTACAAAATCTATTTTGAACTCCGTCAAGGTGGGATAAAGTCTTTCTAGCAGCTCCTGCCCAGATGTGGCAACAATACTTCATCCTTGGACGTACCTGGCTCTTATATAGGTAGAGAATTGCATCAGCAGTGAGATATCTTCTGGATTGATAGAAAGATCCCACCATTTTTCCAGCGACCTCGGCAATGGATTTGATGTATGCATTCCATTTCAGATCAGGAGTAAAGATCAAGCCCAGAAGCTTGTAAAAACATGGATCCTCCCCAAAACAAGAGCCATTCATTTTAACTGATTCCAGATGGGGATCAAAGCGTTGATGATGGAAAGATAGAAGCTTGGTATTAGATGCATTAAAAGTAAGCAGATGGACCACTGAGGAACTCCAGCATTAATACTATAAGCTTTTGATTTTTGCCCATCAACCACTACTCTTATGACATATAGTCCCTATTTACCTGTCTCCACACGAATTAGACATTAATTTGTTTGTTTTTTTTTTTTTCCAAAAAGGGGCTCTCTAGATTGAAAAAGACATTTTTTTAATTTTGACGGAATTTTTGTTTATCTGATCGAGAAGAGACAAATGAAATGTAGTATAAGAAGAGATATTACACTTTGCTTTTAGCAAAGAGGCCAGCAAAGTGTCTTCTAGAATGATGTTTGACATAAAATTGAAATCCAATAAATTTCAAGTGTCTCTGGAAAAGATACCGCTTATTGAGAATTATTAAACATAGAAAGTAAATATTGATAATTGGAAATCAAATCAAAGAATTTTTTTCTAATACACTGACCCAAAAATGAATATAAGTAGATAAAAAATATGACTTCATTGTTCTGTATGGAATAAATACTAGTTTACAATTACAAGAATGTGATCCTGTCTCTTATTCTTAAAATTCAATTCTTTGTGAGACATGTTCTGTGTGTGAATGATATTTACTTCCCTCCCACTGCAGAAAAATGTGACTCAAAGTCATAAATAGGGACCGAAAGGTCAATATACAAGATTCAGTGCACTCTGCTCTGCAAAAAATACCTGAGCAGTTTTGTTGGCATTCCCTATTATAAACTAACCCCTTCTCAAAGTGAGAAGGTAAAGCCTGGAAGGGTAGACTTTCTAAATGCTTGCTTCCTTGCTAGCCAATCAAACCATCTAATATAGTTAGTCTTACTTTCAATTATATTTGAAACTAAAATACAGTGACATTAGCTACGTTGCTAGGACTATTACTGAATAGATACACAATGCTTTGAGCTTGACCAAACTGACTGCATTTAATTAATCCCGATGCGCTATATACTAATAGTTTTTCTCATTACGGTACAAGCACCCTTGCTGGATTGCTATGTATATCCAATATGTACTTTGCCTCCAAGATGACTGCCTATGTCTGATTTGCATGTTAAGTTAAAAAAAAATTTTTTTTCTTCTCTTCTCAAACTACACGTTACTTAGCACTCAAAACTCTTATAATTAATCCTAATTGTATTCTGTAAGTTTAATCTCTCCTGAAAACTAACAATCTGCTCTACTCCCCAAGCTGCCACTAATACTCATACAATACACCCGACTTAGATGGGGATCTTTAGCTTTCAGCCCTTAACCTTCGCATGCTAACCGATTGGAAGTCATGATCACTAAACATCTGGACATTTCTACCCCTTAGGCATGCATTAATTTATTCTTATCCAGGTGGATGCTCACTAACAACAGTCTGTACTTAGATATACAACTATCTATATTACATAGCAATAGCTGTCCCTTCCTTAGCTTAGCAATGTTAAATACAAAAACTGAACCGATACTCTATAATGCAAAATACAACTTCCTGATTTTTAAACGAAAGCTGAAGATATCTTCATTAGAAATGGTAACCTACTTAATACCTACAATCTCCATATATTTGCATCTACTGGGAATATGCCCATATATCTATTTATTGTTCTATACATATTGTATACGACATAGCATATAATTTACTCCCAATTATACCTGTACTGTAATGTACTTCATATCAAAAATGACGTTACTTGTATCTATTGAATATACAACTTAACCCTCCTGCTATCTAAAATATCCAGAGCTTATACAATTTTTTCTAGTTAATTCGTAATACCATACCATTCTGCAACGCATTATCCTATTCCTAAGCCAACATAAAAATAAGAAAAGGAAACTTTTTTTTTTTTAACTTAAAGGAAAAAACAAACCATGTTAACTCCTTCCAACAGACCTGTTTGCAAATATAGCTGTTTCCACTGCATGAACTCTTACTCAGCCCCTCCTCCAGTAACAATGAAATAGCAATGCTTTGTAATCACTTTGAGGAATATAATTTTTCAGTTGATATATAACCCTTATAAACTAACCCATTAACATTAACCACCAACATGGGGGCGCAGAAATACCTGGATTAGGACCTAGGCGCGGGGAAAACCCTCTCGGTGCTGATGGACCTGTAGATCTTCCCAAGTCATCCATCTAGGAGAAGGAAAACTCTGAAGCTAAACCTAAGGGGAGGAAGGCCTCTCCAGTCTTGGATGACAACTTTCCTAGAGCTGGTGACTCAAACAAATTACCAGTCTGAAAGCCTAAACTGTTTAAAGAGTAGATAGGCACTGTCTATTGCCCGGCTTCCATACTCCTTCTTTGCCTATTAGCTAGGCGTAGAGGTCGAATCACAGGGAGTCGACAGACCTTTAGTGATCGATCTTGTTTCCTGACTAGAGCAATGAACGCCGTTTTCCCCACTCCCAACACATCCCATCCCCTAAACTAGGCATTTGGGAGTGCTTGAATGTCATAATGCCAGTACAAGTAGATTGGGTTGACCATCGTCTGATGGGTTGAGAGTACCAGATAGACAGTTCCTGGCTGCTGTTCCCGACTGGTAGTACAGATGCCCTAACTCTTTGGTAGTGCTTAGAGCGGCTGCTCCATCAACAGTTGTATAATATCGTGTTGTTCGTAGTGCCATGTCGCGCATGAAAAGGGACCCTGCACTCATCCCCGGTGGGCTATCCCGAAGCCACAATCCAAGTAGATGGCAAGACAACTGATGGTCTGCTTGTGTTGCATGTCTGGTATTCTACATCCCTTACCTAAACTGAAACTCTTTAAAAAAAATTACAGTATAATAAAAAATTACGCTAAAACCAGGCCCAAACTCAAACAAAACCAACCTGCCTTCTCCCTTGAGGCTTGCATTTATGAATATCCGTGGGCTTAGAACTAATTTAAATGATGTTGAAGCATTTCTCCTAACAAACACCCCGGATATCTTAGCACTAAGTGAGACTAACCTAGACTCCTCCATCCCCTCTAACTACTTTAACGTGCCTGGCTATCTCCCACTCTGCTGTAAGGACTCTGATAGACATATGCACGGACTTGGAGTCTACATTCGTAACACCCTCCCCTTGACTAGAGAAACAAACCTAGAATCGGACGATCAAGCCTTTATGTGCTTTAGACTAAACATACAACATAACATTAGCTACTTTTATTTTATCTACCGCTCTCCCTCGACCCAGGACTGCACCATAATAAACAAAGTCTCTGACAGCATAGACACAGCACTCACCCTCGACACTAGCGCACAAATACATGTATTTGGTGACTTTAATGTCCACCACAAAAAGTGGCTTGGATTCTCTACTTACACAGATGCAGTGGGCAGCACAACGCATAGCTTCGCTATATCTCACTCCCTATCACAAATGGTTACGTTTCCAACCCGTTTCCCTGATCAGCAAGAACAACATGCATCACTTCTAGATCTGTTTCTGACCATAGTTCCTGAGGATTGTATAATAAATGCTGACAGCCCACTCGGGAACGCTGATCATGCAGTGATAATGGTCGAAATCGCCCTAAACTCTACATCGAAAACTGAAGAGCCAGTGCTCAAAACAATGGGATATTATAAAAAGGCCGACTGGGAAGCCATCAGAGATGCCCCATGGGGAAATATTTTTTCTCTTCCTGCTGAACAGTACGCAAATGAGACCACTGAATGTTACCATGCAAAAATTTTATAGCAAGCCCCACTCTCCCCAATGGTTTACTTCTACTTGCGCAATTGCCATTGCTCAAAGGCAGCATGCAGACCGCAGATTTAACCGACATAAGTCCAGTTCAAACAGACAGAAGTATATAGAAGCTAGAAGTAACGTTAAGAAAGAAATAGCGACAGCTAAGAGAGAATTTACTGAAACCACTAAAAAACGCATCAAAGCACAAAAATTAGGAACGCGTGACTTCTAGAAAATCTACAACAGTAATAATGGGTAATCAACAATTCCCCTACTAACCAACAATCACGAGGTTGTTTGCTCAGCAACCGACAAGGCTAATAGGCTTGCCAGACGGTTTGCCTCAAACTCCACACTGGACCCTTCCAACCACCCCCTACCTGACTTTCTTTGCGGACAGACGCCACGCTAGACGATCTAAAAATCACCCCTGCTCAGGTGCATGCTATCATAAAAAACCTTGATACTTCAAAAGCATGTGGACTCGATCTCATCCCAGCTGTGCTATTAAAAAAGTGCTCAGCCGAAGTAGCTCCAGTTCTCTCCAAACTCTACAACAAATGCCTTAATGAATCTTGCTTTCTAAGCTGTTGGAAAACTGCCTCTGTGGTACCAATATTCAAGAATTCTGGCGAAATAACTGATCCATTAAATTATCGCCCCATTAGCCTCCTCCCACTTTTCGCCAAAATATTTGAGACCATAATTAACCAAGTTCTAGTCCATCACCTTACAGATGCTAAACTTCTGACTGACCAACAATATGGATTTAGACAAGCCCGTTTCACAGCAGACATCCTAACTGTTATCTCTGAACATATATACCATTCACTGGACAAAGCGGGAGAGGGCAGAGCGGTAGCTCTAGATATATCTAAAGCTTTTAACAGGGTATGGCATGAGGGTTTCCCCCAGAAAATTAGATCATATGGTATCACTGGTAGAATAGTTAACATAATTAAATCCTTCTTAGATAAGAGAAAAATCCAGGTTGTCCTCGGCGTTCATACATCTAAACAATATGATATAAATGCGGGAGTACCTCAGGGTCTATCCTTGGACCTCTATTGTTCCTAATATTCATTAAAAACCACCCCGACAAAATTGCCTCTGAAATGGGTATATATGCTGATGACACCACACTCTATAACAGGCATGACAGGAAAACAAATGAACATATATCTAAAGAAATGGCAAAAACACTAGAGGATGACCTTCAATCTGTAGTGGAATGGGGACAAAAATGGATGGTCACATTCAATGCTGCCAAGACTAAACTGGTTTCCTTCAATAATTACAAGAAACCTTCTCTGCCACCAATAGCAATGGCCAATGACTCTTTATCTGAGAGTACATCTTTCAAACTGCTTGGTCTAACGTTCACAGGAAACATGAGTTGGAACAATTACATTGAAAGCATTGCCAGGGCCGCTGCGAAGAAGGTCGGCTATCTCTACCGTGCTAGAAAACTACTAACACACAAAAGTATTCTGTACCTCTATAAGGCCACCATTTGCTCATGTATGGAGTATTGCTGTCTGATTTAGACTGGTGCATCTGCTACTAGTTTCTCGCTCTTAGACAAGGTTCAAAAGAGAGTCGCCAATCTAATAGGCCCTGGACTGGCATCTAAGCTTCAGCCTCTGTCCCATCGACGAAATGTTGCATCCCTCTGCCTGTTCTACAAGTATTTTAATGGTGAATGCTCTGGCGAACTGCAGACATCTGTGCCCCCACGACGTAGGCACCCTTGAGAAATCTGACAGGCAGCTAAATCCCACCCCCACACAGTAGAGATCCCTAGATGTAAAAGATCTTTCTACTCCAGTAGTTTCTTCCCCAGAACCACTAGACTCAGGAATTCCCTTCCAGGTCCCTGCTTCCCCAACTGTACTGACATGCAGAAGTTCAAGTGTAACGTGAACCGACATCTTGCTGCCCAAATCCCCACATAGTAACCCAGTAGTTGTTGACCCTGATAGTACCACCCTACACCAAAATGGCAATGTGCCTTGTTTGGGGTGAAAATGTAATTAAAAGAAAAAAGGACTAAACAGAACCATACTTCAGTCTGATAGACGCAAGTGCACAACGGTCATGAGCGCCCAGAATATTGGATTGATTGTCAGAGACGCATCTTTGATATGCTTTGGATCTGAAAAGTGAACTCCTGCCTAAGTGGTATGTGAAGGTTATTCTAAAAAAAAAAAATTGTTATATTCTGAATGTCATTTAAAAAATTTAAAAAAAACACCTTAAAAATTGGGTATAGTTTGACAATTTTATAAGCCTAAAATTAATGTGATCTTGTTTTTTACTATTACAGTAATACATGTTGACAAAATAAAAGAAATAACGTTTTAGTAGGAATAAACTGTGACCTTCATAATTATTATTAAATTAACTAGCATTATTTTGAGTACAATAACAAATAAAAAGAATGAAAAAAAAATAGACTTTTTTGTTTTCAAAAGACTTCTGTACTGGTACTACACAAAATCACTATGATCGTCTGAGCTCCAATCTATGGTACCACCCCCTTGCCGGACTTTCACAAAAACACTACCACATTACATTTATTAACCCTCTATCCTTGAGTGGCCTTCGAGCCTTGATAAGTGGTGACTCCCTTTTAAAAAATATCTTCCACAACAAGGACTTTTTGACTAGCAGCAGTTACACAAAACAGTTTAGCTTTTTCTTTCTTTCTGTTGCCTTACTGATATCTAATAGTTTTTATTGTATGGACACCAAGCTATCCCATAAGTATGTTATCTACTAGCTAGTTAGAATGCAAGAGGTAATATTAAAGTAACAAATCCCCCAAAAGAAAACAATACAATTTGATGAAAGAGAGAGATGGCATAAAATGATTTTTTTTTTTTTTTAATGTTTTCTGTCTAGATTCATCTCCTCTGAGAAATATATACATTTTTTAAACATAAGAAACATATGACAAAATATGATGGTTAGGAAAATAATTATTCTGGTACAAATTTAGAAATTTTTAATGTGTGTACAATCTGACCTATACTTTATATCAATCATATCCGAATAAAGCAATTCCTTGTAAATAATGGAAAGGTTACCGTATAATGCCTGTTGTTTCTCTATAAAATGAAATACAATTTAAACAGAAACTACAGAATCGTCAGTACCATATTTTCTATCATACAAGATGCTAGGATCAATAAGAGACATTTTTTATAAAGGATAGGTCATACATGCAAGTTGAATGAAACTCAGACTTGACATTTTATGCAAATCTACCTGCATACGATAAGACATAGGTGGATTTTTAGGTTTTTCTGTGGTGAGAAACACAGTAATCAAGACAAACATGTTAGAATTTTAAAATTTGCATATAAAAATATAAAAAAACAAACTTATGTTCATTATGTTATTTAGTATTTCACTGAACTTTTTAATACTGAGTCACAAGTTACCAAGACCAAAAGCCACTCAAGAATACAGATTGAGATGGTTATTTTCATGGGTCTATGAAGCATGTGTATGCCATGTGATGATGCTTGGAAAGTTGAAGGCATGCATTGTATGGAGAAAAATGACATAATTAATCTATAATACAATTTTTAAACATAGGTATAGATCTGATGACTATAGGGGAAAATTAAATCTGGACAGAAAAGGGAGACGTGTGGAGATCAGGAGATTTCGATGGTATTACCATATTGAAAGAATGGATGAGAGTTAGATGTAAAACAGTTTAGCTCCAAGTGGCAATTCAAAGGGAAAGGCCAGGAAAACATGGGAGCAATTGTTAAAAATGGCTTTGAGAGAAGAAGAGATAAATTCCTTGTCACATTACTTCCCCTTGTCAACATAATTACAGACTTACCACTAGAGGACGTTTTCAAACCTAAATTATCTCCCCTCTATATTATCTCTATTAGGTGGTGTAAATATTCAGTGATTATAAAATGCACAAATCGTCACTGTCTCTTTTTTTCTTTTCCCACATTAATAGCGACACACCTCAGATATTGGTTTAGGAGGTTGCTTTGATAAGCATTTCACCAACGTGTGTGCTCATACACAATCACACTATTCTGGTATGTAAGAATTTTTTATACTTATATACACATACACACATCTTTATACTCGGACGTTGTTGAACAAATTCTCATGAACTCAGTTTCGTAGCAAACACCAAGTGCATCCATACACACACACACATGATTCTGCTTACACTCTCTTTGTACACGTTCTCATGAACATGGTTTCATATCAAACCCAATAAGCTTTGTGAACAATAGTCCTTTTGAATCGAGTTGTTGCTTTCTTTTTCATTTGCCATGCTTGTATATCGAACACACAAATATATATGGGGCAGTGCATTGCCCAAGTATCGCACTGGCACTGTCAAGAGTTCAATCTCTACTTCTGTACAGAGGTATATTAATTTGGAAGTAAACTTCTAAAAGCCATCCAACATGTGTCACCATTTAAAATGGACATTAAACTTAATATAATGCTACATTACTGACTGCTTGCCAGTCAGTTTGCCTCAAACTCCACACTGAACTGAGTACACCACTCACTCCCTGATTTTCCTCTGCGAACGGACGCCACACTAGACGATTTGAAAATCACCCCTTCTCAGGTATATGCTATTATAAAAACCCTAGACACCTCATAAGCATGTGGACCAGATCTCATCCCAGCTGTGCTATTAAAAAAATGCTCTGCTGAGGTTGCTCCAGTTCTCTCTAAACTTTACAATAAATGCCTTAACGAATCTTGCTTTCCCGACTGCTGGAAAACCGCCTCTGTGGTACCAGTCTTCAAGAATTCTGGTGAAAGAACTGACCCACTAAATTATCGCCCTATTAGCCTCCTCCCGCGTTTCGCCAAAATATTTGAGTCCTTAGTTAATCAAGCCCTAGTCCAGCGCCTAACAGCTGCTAAACTCCTGACTGACAAACAATATGGATTCAGGCAAGCCCGTTCAACAGCAGATATCTTAACTGTAGTTTCTGAACGTATATACCGTTCATTGGACAAAACAGGGGAGGGTAGAGCGGTGGCCCTTGATATATCTAAGGCTTTTGACAGGGTATGGCACGATGGTCTTCTAAGGAAAATTAGATCATATGGAATCACTGGAAGAATTCATAATGTAATTAAATCCTTCTTAAGTAATAGAAAAATCAAAGTTGTCCTCGACGGTCATACATCTAAACAATATGACATAAATGCGGGAGTACCTCAGAGGTCTATCCTTGGACCTCTATTATTCCTGATATTCATAAATGACCTCCCTGATAAAATTGTTTCGGTGATGGGCATATTTGCCGATGACACCACTCTCTATAACAGATATGAAGGGAAAACAAATGAACACATATCCAAGGAAATGGCAGAAACACTAGAGGATGACCTCCAATCTGTAGTGGAATGGGGGCAAAAATGGTTGGTCACATTCAATGCTGCTAAGACGAAGCTTGTTTCCTTCAATAACTACAAGAAACCTTCTCTACCACCAATAGCAATAGCCAAGAACACATTGCCTGAAAGTACTTCTTTTAAACTCCTCGGCCTAACGTTTACAGGGAATATGAACTGGAATAGATACATTGAGAGCATTGCCAAGGCTGCTGCAAGGAAGGTTGGCTCCCTCTACCGTGCTAGAAAACTACTTACGCTTGACAGTATCCTACACCTCTATAAGGCCACCATTCGCCCATGTATGGAGTACTGTTGTCACATCTGGGCTGGTGCATCTGCTGCTTGTCTCTCGCTCCTGGACAGGGTTCAAAAGAGTGTCGCCAACTTGATAGGTTCTGAACTGTCATCTAGGCTTCAGCCTCTGTCTCATCGACGAGATGTTGCATCCCTCTGTCTGTTCTACAAATACTTTAATGGTGAATGCTCTGACGAACTGTAAACACTTGTACCTCCCCGACGTAACTACCCCCGACAAACCCGACAAGCTACTAAGTCTCATCCCTTTACAGTAGAGATCCCTAGGTGCAAGAAAGCCTTTTACTCCAATAGTTTCTTCCCCAGAACTGCGGGTCTTTGGAAGTCCCTTCCGGGATTCTGCTTTCCCAACTGTACTGATATGCAGAAGTTCAAGTGTAATGTTAACAAACATCTTTCTACTCATCTCTTTTCATAATGACCCCGCTAATTAAGTCCCTAATAGTAGCCCCCTGCTTCAAAGCCTTGTTTGGGGTGAAAATTGAATAAAAAAAAAACATTACTGTGACAAGATTAAAAAATGATGAAAGAAAATGGACAGAATTTGATTACTTAAATTTGACTTGCACATGACCATAGTGTTCCATGGAGGGAAGTCGCCCTGTGGTAACATATTCCACTGATGGAAAGTTTTTGATAATAAATTCTGTCCATGGAAACTCTTTTTGAGTTTAGGTATACAGGAGAAGAAAGGAAAGTTTTTTTTTTTCAGTTGTAGAAGACGAGTTGTTGCTGTGAAAGTTTTATAGGAGAAACAAAAGAGATCGGAGCTCAGCCGAGTATCTACCATGGAATTTGAAAGATTAGTTTGGCACATTTTATTTAGTTAATGATTACTTTTGTTCTTAGGTATATAAACAGTTTTGAATCTTAAACTTTGCTGTGTATGTAATTTGTAAATATTGGAGGTGAAGTGATAAAATAAAAGTTTTGGTGTAAAAATATACAATCAGTTAAGATATGAGCATCAGTTCATTAATTTCTCTTATTCTAAAGTGTCGATAAAATTCATTAGATCTGAATAATATTTGAAATAAATTCTATTTGTTTGGAAAAAGTAGATAATTTTCTGATCTTTTGTCCTTTCATACAAATCAAAATTGACCACTGTGTCATTTTTAGAATCATAAAAATAATTAAGAAAAACGAAAAAAAATATAATGATAACCTTTTCCTGGAATGTAAAGTCAAGGTTATATAATTGTTTCTGTCTGATTACATTAATGGCTATGCCAAGAATTTGCTGTTTGTTGGCTTCTTTTTAAGCATTTTCTGATCCCATGAACTTAATTATGGAAATGAAAGTTTAAATGTGAAAAAGAAAATAAAAAGTTAAAACGTTTTGTTTAAACTTGAGAAAAAACAACATATTTTTAATATAAAAAATATAATAACGCACATTCTTTATGGGATTAATACTTCTTTATAGGAAAGTGATATTTAAAAATTTTTTTACATTAGTAAACAGTAATTTTTGAAAAAAAAAAAAGTAATCACGTCAATATGGAAGAATTAATAAAATTTAAAGAATTTATCTCCTAAGAATTGCAATCATGTAACAAATAACTAAAACCTGTCAAATTGTGGTTGTTCTTTTTATTTAACATGTGAAGCTTGAAAGTAGCAGAGCATTGATTATTGATATTAATTTTTAAGTTAGATAAGTCACAGCAATTATTTTATTATTGGAATCATTTGAGATAAGTACTTTGTATATTTATTTATTTTGTGAACTGTTATCCTCATTTAATAGTTGTGGTTTCACAACGTTTCGACCAATTATTCCTCTGGCCTTCATCAGGTGGCTAACAACAGGATAGAATTGCTGAGTCTCTAAACTGTATCCTCAGTAATTACTACCTTCCATAGTTGTTGTCGTTTCACCACGTTTTGGCCAACTAGTCGTCTGGCCGACTTTGGGTAGGAGTGAAACCACTATCTTCAGACAATGCTCACCTGGAACCATCTGACGAAGATCAGAGAAATAATTGGCTGAAACGTCATTCAACAACAACTATGAAGCATAACAGTCAACAAAATAAATAAATAAAAGTCAGAGCAAAGCAATTTTGACGTTTATGATAAAACTAGAAAAATACCTGCCGCAGAACAGGTAAAATTAATTCCCTGAACAGAACAGTTTTGCACCACTTTTATTTTCTAATTAATGATCGCAAAGGAATCTATGAAAATAAAAAAAAATATTAGTTTTCGTTTTATTAGATATTATGATAAAGTGTACCACTAAAAAGTAATGTTTTACTATTATTATATGTCTATTTTGTTCACCCTTCACCTCCTCTCAAAGAAGGCATATTGGCACTAAAGTTTAAGGGGATACTTTGATAGTTACCAGATTAAGTGGGGTGGAGGAAAAAAATCTAAGAGCTAATTTGCAAAGCAGACTGTTCAATTTACATATGAATTTCTGCATTATGATGTGGTTAGGAAAACAGCAAGCATTTCAAGCAAAGAAACTATTAGAGTAGGAACTTTTCCATCATCTAGAAATTTTCAGACTGAAGAGGTGGAATTTTGCTGTCATTCGAGTTAGTGGAAGGTATTTTCGATGAGGAGGTACAAGTGGAGTACATTCATTAGAGCATATTTCATAGAAGTACTTATAAAACAAGCATCGGTATGTAACACTGATGTGATACGACAAGGACTGGAGCTTGATTCTATTAGGTTAAACATTTTTTTTTTTTTTTTGCACCTTGTTCAGGAGAGAGAGGCTAATTGTTGGTGCACCAGCCCAGATATGGTAACATCACTTCATACACGGTGACTTTATAGAGATACAGGATATTGGTAGATATGAAAAGTTTTCTAACATAGTAGAGGAAGCCTACCTAAAAACTTGTTAGGTAAGCCTTAACCCCCAAATTTTAAATATACAACTGAAATCTAATTGATGTATATAATTATTTTTAATATTTCGAGAATAAAATCTTTTTCAAGGTAAAATTAAGAATTTTCTTCTCCATTGTGTTCAATTTATTTATTGCGAATATATTTGTGCATAGTTCTGATCTGACAGCAACGTGTTATTGGAGCATTCATGAAATTTTAATTTATGGTTTGTCTTTATGGTCTCTAAAATAATTATCACACTTTGAACATAGCTCAGTCAGCCATAATGTACACGCAATACTGCAAATGAGCAATACCACATATTTTATTTTTAACATGTTTTGTATGCATCATTTATTCCTTTAGAACACGTTTTTGGTAAATTGTTTGACATTCTTTAGTGAAGTTCGTTAAGCACAAAGTTAAATTTAGCATCTCATTCAATTAGTTGATGAACATTAAAATGATATACTTTTTGTTGCTAAGCTCATTCTCTCTCTTTAGAGACAATGGATAGCCTCTGTAATGGTATCTGCATGATGATGAGTTTATAATGAAGCAGGAATTGCACAGGTTTTAGTTTCACTACCAAGACTTAGATCTAATTTAGTTTATTATTTTTGTTACAACTGAAAAGAGAGTGTTATGTATTCATATTTTGACCATTTCCACCATTTAAATATTGACCATGTTATTTAACCGTAGGTATGTGTGTACAGGCCTTTAACCTTTCCACTAAAAAAATTGTGGTCCTTTCCCCACACCATCTGCACGTTAAAATAATCTGTTCAAAGATTCAACCCAGTTTTTATTTACTTGCCTCCCAATACTTGGAAAAAATGAGCTATCGGGCTAAAAAAAACTGTTGGTGTATATACTTGTTGATATATAAAATACAAATCACAACGAAATATTAGGAAAATAAACAAATATTTTACTTGTTTGAAATTTATCACAAATATATTTCAGAGGTAGACTCCATCTTCAGTGTGTTGTTTTGTTTCTTTTTTTTCTTTTTCTTCCTTGTCATGTTGTAAATTTGGAGCAAGAAGTCTGTTTGTATAGAGCCGCGTGTTGTATTTGGCAGTTTATTTTGAAATGTTTGAACTGTGCGTAGGTAACACGAGAATAACGTCAAGAATGAGAGTTCAATAGAAACGTTTTAATTTGAATAAAATAAAATATGCATCAAGTGCGCTTGAAACTAATATATATATGTATATATGTATATATATATATATATATATATATATATATATATCTTGACAAGGGCAAAAAGCCTTTGGTCCATTGAAGATGTCAAACTTACCATTTTATCTGATGAAATGTTTTTGGCAGCAGTCAGAATAGCATTCCAAAGGTCATCCTTGGAGTTGTACTATTACGAATTTCAGAATATAACTAAATAATGCAAATTTAAGTTCAATATTTACTGCATAATATCAAACAAATCTTATGTATTTTAATTTGATAGAATACAACATTTATTATTAAGAGAGATACATTTTCAAACCTTATTCTTATATCATATGACTCCAAGCTGCTCATGGTATGAAAACATTTATGATAGTCATTCATTTTGAGTCACCAGTGATCAGATTAGTGTATGACATGAGATGGTGGTTCAGAAAAATTACTTTTGTTTTTATTGGTTGTTGTTCAAAAGATAACACTGCGGCTGCTGGTTATTTTTTAATTTTTTTTTTTATTGAAGCAGTTACAAACTCTCTGCATGAATTAGAGACAGAAATAATCAAAGGGAGAGATGCACTCAAAAAAAAATAAATTTTGAGAAGTGATATGTAAAACATATTTCTTTAATCTTCCTATTTTCTTGTCCCGGATGCCAGAAAATACTAGGTAGCTCTGCTAGTTACATTTAAAAGAAGGATCTAGTTTACCCTACTATTTAACGAATAGCTGAAGGGAGAAGAGATGTATTTATACCTTGCCCAAGGATATGGGAGAAAATGAATTTACAACCATTTTCTAAGCTTACATTAAACCATAAGAGAAAAAGGAAAAGGAAAATTTATTGAGTGTTGAAACTGCTGCAACCAAACAAATATTGGCAAAAAAAAAAAAAAAATCGAAAAAATCACCATGACAATATGACGTGGGCCACGGTTTGGGTTGATAAGTAGAACTCGGCTAACAGGAAAACTTTACACTTGGCAAAATTCTCCTTAGAAGAGACCAAAATAAACAATGCAAAGAAAACATGAACTGTGAATAGGTTTTCATTGGAAAATTCCAGACAGAAAGCTCCATGAATCATATATCAAATTCTAAAAAAGTGACTTACTGAAATAATAAAATGTACCTTGCTTTAATATTCGTTCTCTGTGAATCAATGTTGGAGATATATATGTGGTTTCTATAAGCTGGAAGATTACGACTATAATGTGAAAAATTATATTCCTTGCTTTTAATGTTATAGCTTTACATACCAAGTTTAAACTGTTTTGATTCTAGGTATACCTTTAAAGGGTGTGTAGTGGAGACGGCAAGTTTATGAGCTTGGTAGAGGTACTATTTAGTTACCGTTGCTCTCGAGTCTATTCTAACCTGTTATGATCTCATCTATGAGTGAAATAGAATCTATCATGGGTATGAGACTAAACTGCTTCAGGCATTTTTAGAACAGGTGTTAGCCCTCACACCACTTTGAAATCCATTTTTCCTTGCACATTCTAAGTTTTATTTTTCTTGGGTATTCTATTTCTTGACTGTATAAACTACTCACCACCACAACCTTCCTGGATAAGATATAAAATTTTCTTCACTGATGAAATCTCAATTTTGGGTTTTGAGGAGTGTGGATTTACTAGTTAATTACCAACACTCAGAGGTACAATCTGACTTGGAATGGTTATACATGTTGCATTCTTATCGTTGAGATAAATAAAAACTATTGTTTACAAAAAAAAATAAGCGTTCCAGAAGACATCGTTAAAAATGTAAGTAAAATACTATACTATATTTAAACTGATAAAGATTGAACAATAAAGGGAGATAATTCACATTAATTTATGTTTGCGATGATGATGACGTGTTTCATTAATTAATGTTTGCGATGATGATGACGTGACACCGTACGTACAAGCAAATTAATATATAGATAATGTTATATCCTTACTTCAAATAAGAATACAGCCAGAAACACGGGGTTATGGGTCAAAGACGTGAGAGGGTCAATATATCTATAGTTCATTTCATCTATGAAGGGATGTTAGGTTATTTCATTACATCACCTTCCTCCCAAGCTAAATTCTTCCATAGAATTTTGCTTCTACCATTTTTTACTTTTTGGACTTTGTCTAAAAAATTCGGTCCTTTTCATTTTCCTTTCACTTCTCCTCACCATTTGTGTTTTCCGATTTCCTAATTAAATCCCTTTTCAGATCGTAATGTGCTACCGCTAGATCAGATAACAAACATCTTTTAATTTTTTGGAATGCTTCCTCACATTCTTTTGTCCAGAGCCATTTTTTTATTCTTCTTTAATAATTTATTTAATGTATAAGAATAGTTTTATTATATATTTGTATAAGAAAAATAAAGAAAATCAAACTTTTTCTAAATTTAAAATTATGAATTTCTATTACAACTCTCAGGCATGATACAATCTGAAAAAAAAATATTTTTAAATTATCAGGTGCCTCAATTATTTATGTCTGACTATATAATTTTTTACCCCTAGGGGTAAATTTACCCCTTGTTGAGAACTTCTGGTCTAGATTTTGTTGGTTTTGGCGACGAGTTTGTGCATATTTGGGATATAAAAGTTATAGTAGTTTGCTAGACCCAAGAATGACTGTAACTTCATTACATTGTCTGGTCTAGGCATGTCTCTAATTGCTTCTGTCCTATTTGAGTTAGGTCTTCTACCTTTCCAATCAATTATTTGTCCCAAATATTCAATCTTGTCCATACCAAGATTACATTTTTCGAGAGCCACTTTAAATCTGTAGTCTTCTATTTCCTTGAATACTTTCCGAATATGGTTTTTATGTTCAACATTTTTGCTTCTTATCAAAATGTCCTCTAAATAAGCCATTGCAAGATCCAAGCCTGCTAGCATGGCATCCATAATTTGTTGGAATAAATTTGGTGCTACTTTCAACCCAAACAGCAATCGTTTTAGGGAAAATAATCCTTTATGAGTATTCATTGTCAGGTATTTAGAACAATTTTCGTGGACTTTGACCTACAAATATACTTCTGACAGGTCAATTTTTGGGAAAATTTTTCCTCCATTTAACTTAGAAAATATTTCCTCAGGGATAGGGAGTGGATAGTTATGATCCTTTAAAGAATCATTAAGTCCCATCGAAAAATCTCTACATACCCTGATTTTTTTATTTTTGTTTTTCACATAAACTGTGGGTGATGCCCATTTAGAGTAGTCCACTTTTTTATTACTCCAATTTCTTTGAGTCTATTTAATTCTTTCTCGATTGTTTTTAATGCCAAATATGGAACCTTCCTTTTGGGTTTAAACACCGGTTTCGCGTCATCTTTCAGTTCAAATTTCACTTCCGTTTTAGTGCAGCAACCCAGACCTTCAGAAAATACATTTTTAAAATCCTTCTTCAAATCCCCAACAAATCTTCCTGGCAGTTTGGAACTTTCAAATCCTATCAAATTTACTCTTTTGCAAAATGAATTTATTGGTCTCTCCCATAAATTGAAAATCATCAAATCTATAATGAATAGATTAGAATTTTTTCCAGGTATCACATACATTTTAGTTTTTAAAGTCTTTTCATTCAGGGTCACATTAGTATAAAATTCATCCTTAAATTTTAATCTATTTCCAGACATTCCTCTGTCAATTTTCTTTGTGTTTTTCAGCTTTGGAGAACCAATTTTCTTCCATGTCGTTTCATCAATTAAGGATATGTCACCTTCAGTATCCAAAAGACAGTTTACTTTCCGGCCATTCAATCTAACTTCAATATATTTCTTTTTTTACCATACATGGACTCTTTTTTAGAATCAATGGTCTTTATTTCAGACTTACAGTATTTCTCCTTTTTTCATACTGTTACGCCTGCACATATAGCATATTTTGCTTTTGAAGTAGCACTCTTTTGTGAAGTGATTCTTTCCTCCACACGTCTTACAGTATTTTTTTACATAGTGGTCACCTTGCTTTACCCTTTGTATTTTGTCAACATTTTTCTCTTCGATACTAATATTATCCTGTTTTAAATTTAACAGTTTCTGGCATTCCTCAGTAACTTTCTGTAAGGTTATTTCTATGTCTTGGTTTATAATGGATAATATCCTGGAACGAATCTCTTTATCCTTCGAGGATGTTAACCCTTGTACAAATATCAAGCATTTAACCATGTCCTCTTTTAGGTTTTTCAACTTAAATAACTCGCATTGGGCCTTTACTCTCCCAGCATAGGTGATAAAGTCTTCATCGTCTTGTTTCAAAATATTTAAACACCTATAACGAGTATAAAATAAGCTATTCCGTTCCCTGAAAATGTTCAATAAAATTTCTATAGTCTCTTTAAAACAAATATCTTTGGGTTTCCTTGGGAGTATAAAATTGGTATACTTGGTATTTTCATGAGAACCCAGTTTTTGCAACAGTAAAATAATTTTTCTTCATCCAACCAGGCCTGACATCATTTGAAAATAATACTTTCATATCTACAATAATATGCTGGAAACGTTAAGCCATTAGTTGGTCTATATAGAAATTCTGTCAGCTAATTTGCAATTCCTTCTGGAGTGAACCGACAATCTTTTTTTTCTTCTTGTTTCATTAATATTGTTTTTAATACTTCATTTTGTTTTAACTGTTCTTTTTGTAAAAATTTCATTTGACTTTGAGTTGCCAGTGCTAATTGTATCGTTTTTGTAAACTCGGCTAATTGTTCCTTGTTAAAGAATTTTTTTAAACACAGTAATAAAACAAAAGGTTAACAGTACTAGCACAAAATATTAAATAAATTCACTGAATAGTTTTTTTAAACCACAAAAAAAAACATTCTTTTGTAGACAAGGTTTTTGCAACACACACGAAATTGACACTGAACCAACAGCATGCAAGTGCTCTTTTCTGCCATATTTTTTACTTCTTATAAAACAAAAGAAATTTGAAATGGACAACTTTCAAAAATTGTTCTTTTCAATGCTTCGTAAAATGTCAATTTCTCTTTTTTTTTGTAGGATCGTAACAGATTGAATTTAAAAAAATATAACTTACTTTTTGTGTGCGCTGTAGCTTTTTTTTTTTTAGTAGTTGAATTTTTCTGTGCAGTATTTTTTCTCTTCGTTTTCCAATACGTTTTTGGCTTAAAGTTTCGTTTTTGTGAATTCGAATCCTGTCGCCATTTGTTATATCCTTACTTTAAATAAGTATATAGCAAGAAACACGGGGTTATGGGTGAAAGACAAAGGGGTTTATTTACAAGGGAATACATGTGAAATAAAACTTACTTGACCTCTCATTCTCTTCCTGTCTTTTTTCCTTCTCTCTCAGTCACGTGAGAGAGTCAATATATCTATAGTTCATTTCATCTATGAAGGGATGTTAAGTTATTTCATTACATCAATATATATAGGAAGATTTGTGTGAAATTTGGTCAAAGGTAGATGTAATTTTAAGTCAATTTTAAATAGAACAATTACTTTTCTCCTTGCCAGTAATTCTGGCTATTTTAAAATTACTATGCTAAGGATTTCATTTGGCATCGATTGACTGAAAATATTTTATTTGAAAGTTTGTTGAATTAATTCTTAAGAAGATCGAGCTGAAAACGAAAATGAGGCGAAAAAACATCATTTAATACAATAAATTTCCAACATGGCGAATCAGATTTGAAATGATTTGAATCTGATGAACATTATCGGTGCTTTAATTTTATGTGATCCTTATCGCATCATTATGTCTAATGAGAAATCAAGTCAACATAGTTCATGGATTAGAGTAAAGTTAATTTATTACTGTACAAAATAAGTCTTTTTTTGTCATCTAATGTACTTTGTCTGTGTGTATATTATGAATCGTGTGCTGTCATTGTTGTCAACTGCAAAGCAACATAATAGATATTTGTCTACTAAACAAGTTATACCAGTGCTGATATGGAAATTTTTTTTAGATTGACTTAATTTATTTGGCAGAAGTTCCAGCTATAAAGTTGATGAAAAAAGGACACCAAGAAATTGGTACATATCCCCCAAAGACTGAGGGCTCTTAGATTAGAAAAATGTAATTATATAAGTTGGAGATCAAATATATGTCGAAGACAATATCTAAAAAAAAAAAAAATGTTATATACTTGATAAAGGTTACAGTAGACAAGGTTGTTATTGAGTGTAAGGAATAATTAACTTGTCGGTATAAGAAATGTTTATTGCAACCGAAAGTACACTAATGGAGGAACAAACATTAAGAAAATATTACTAATGTCAGAAGCAAGACGCAAGTCAATCCCCTGCTCAATCTATGTATAGTAAGTTCATACAGGAAAAAGAGGGTATAGGCCATTCTATTACAACAAAAACGAATTCAAGATTTGCTGCAAGATATACTAAAAAGACCAGAAAACACTTTCCTGCAATAACAATATGAGAATCAATTCATATTTATGGAAAAAGAAACTCTTATACTATTCAAAGGAACTGTTAATTAATTCTAGCATATAGGCACAAAAGGTATTTCAGAAATAGATGAAAATTCATATATATATTTGCAAGATGTTAATATTGTTATACAAGACTTTGATCTATTACTACCGGAGATTTGGTATTTGTCTGAATTTGAAACTATACTATTAATATCTATCTTGTAATGCTCAATTCAGTTTACTATTTTGGATCAATGTATTATCTTTCAATATGCAATCTAAGAGGAGGTAGTGTAACATGTTCTGTTGTCATAATACCATACTCCCAAGCATTGCCTCTTTCCCTATAGGATAGCGTTGTAATATTTGTTCGTCCCTCTAGTTGTATATTTTTGCTCATACTAATGATAATGTATCACTTAAGATGTTGAATGAAAAATCTAATTTAAAAATATAATGAAAATATTAAATTAATCCTGATACTTTCTTAAAATAGTATTAATCTTCATTGGGAAAATTTCATTCATTACATCAATCTAACTCAATCTTTTGATAATACAACTGTAAAATCTTATTAAACATCTCCCAAACTAATAAAATACATCATATTAATCATAATGCTTTCAATTAAAATAAGCTTTTAGAATCCAATTCTCAATTTCATATTTTCGTCTTTTTAAAGTTTTATTTCTTAATTTGAAGTAGTTGGATTTATCACGTTCATCATCAGATTCTGTTTAACATCCGTTTCACATACTGGCATACGTTGGACGGCTTTTAGAAATTGACTTCCATGCTAACATATCTCTGGGCAGGTTTTTACTTATCTTTTATTCTGTCAAGTCTATCTTTATCACTTCCTTCAGTGTTTTCCTTTACCTAGCTTTTCCCTGCTGCCTCAACTGCTGTACATCTACGAACCCAAGAACGCTCGTACATTCTTCTAATACTCTGCATTACTAGAAGAAAACCGATATCAATTCTGATATCATCCAGTTCCTCATTTTAATGGCTGTTCTAATTTTTTATTTATCATATCAAATCTTTAAAAGATCACTTTTGTGAGAAGTGTCTTTTTTAACGTTTAATTACTTTTGAGATTAACACATCTCAACATTGCATATGTTATAACACAGAGAGCATAATAGACTATATGAATACTAAAATGTAGTGTACTCTCTAAATAAACTTAAAAACACTTAATTTGTATAGTTGTGTCAAATAAATGTGTTTATATTTCAAGCTTTGATTAAATATTACAAGATTAAGCTTAGTAGGTTTTCATAAAATCTTTGCTCAAAACACTTGTTTGCAACAGAGTTTTATTACTTGCTTTTTAATACTATAAGTTCAACATAATTAAGAAATAAAAATCTATGATTGCAACTTTTTGAATTTGCATAGGTGGCTTAAAATCAATTACTGGATATGAGATGAAACTGTATTTGATGATGATGATGCAATTTGAGAGCTTTGGTGGAGGGTATGGAATCATACCTTCTTTGGTTACCACTATTCATAGAATAGGCTTACCCATAAGTCTATTTTATAATGGTTCAGTCTCTTTGAAACGGTTATTTCTGATTTGTGAGAACTCGTTTCATTATTGTGTAGTAAGGAATAGTCCATAACAAATCCCATACAATGAACAAACGTAAATGACTAAAAAATAGTGTTTCTTTTTATTATACTTTTTATGGATCTCTTGTTGTTATATTGATAACTCCATTATTTTAACTTTAAATGAAAGAAATTTGCCACAAGATATATAATATGAATTTACAAATATAATTCTTGATTAGATAGATCCAAAATCTAAATAAAATATTTACCTCTATTTTTGAATTAAGTTTATTCTTAAAATGATTTACATTAGTACTATTTTGAACCTAATTAGACAGTTTGTTAAAAATACATAATACATTATTTAAAAATATCTTATTGTGTGGAAAATTAAAAAAAATACTTGTCAATAAATTACTAGTATGAGGAGAGATATGTTCCATATTTAGGAATCTTTTCTGCTGTGGTAGTGATCTACTCTATTTCATGACTATATAGGCTCTTCTAGACACTATGCATAGAGGAGTTTACAACGTAGTCTGAATGGAGTCTTTCTATAACATACTCTTCTGTACTTCATTACATATATACACTCTTGTAAATATAACAGTGTTTTGTCTTATTTATTATTTACCCTTCAATGTTACAATAAAATCCCCTAAATTATTTTGAAAATGTCAAATCATTCATGATTCTTTAGTCAAGCAGTAAAACATAAGGATTTCAATCGATTATAATTAAGATTCATTAACCATTCTCATAAAATGTCTATGTACATTTTTAAATTTTAAAAGTATATGTCAATCCTTTATCTTCATCTATTCGTAGTGAGGATTGAGTACATATTTTATATGAGGTTTTATTGGGGTCTTAGATATTTCGGCATTTTCTGCCCATGAAATTTCTAATCATCTAATCAATTATTTAATTTGGATTTGAGATGATAAACTATAATTATGAGGTTTTAATTTGCTATTAAAATTTACTCCCAAGTCATATTTCGCAGTTAGTGTTTGGATTATCCTGTTATTTGTATCCATACTTTAATGGTGTTTGTGACTTGTGGAAAAATACTAGTAGAATGAGAGCATTTTCTTTTTTTCTAGACATTTATCTGTAATATGAGCCCAGCTTTGTATATTGATATTATGTTAAATTTTTCCTTTCTGGAAAAACACTGGTTGAGGGTTCTGTACACCTTTAGCCAATGTAGTGAACTATGAGCCTTGCATGCCAATTTTGAGAAACTCAAGATCCTGAATATAAATTTAACCAGAAAATGTTTTTCTTCTCTAGGATTATGCGGCTTAATATTTTCTGTACACTGTTTGGTTTTGACTGCTTCTGCACAGAAAAAGAAGTTCTGAGAAAATATAACCATGTTGCATAAACCTGAACGTTTAAAATAAAAGAAATAAAAGCTTCCAATATTATATGAAAGCTTTGAATATTTTAACATTTATTACGTTATTAATCTCTATTATTATATAAAAGGAACTTCATGCGTGTGAGTTCGTTCCTTATGGACTCGGAAACAGCTGGGACGATGTTTTTTAAAATTCACACGAAGGTATTTGATGTGCCTGGGAGTGTTCTTACATAGGTTTTGTGTCAGAACGTGGTCAATAAGTATCGAAAACTTATAATCGAAAAAATCCAGTTAAAAAGGAAGTTTGATTTTGACCAAAGTTAACACTTTTATACAACCTAACATCACAAGTTCATTTGAAAAGTTTTATCATAACACAAGCAAAATTAACTATTGATTCTTTATAAGACAGAGGTGCATTCAAAATGGACGCTTCTTTCTAAAGCACAATTGACTTTTATATGTTTAACTTTAATTCAAGTGATTATGTAAAAATAATTTCATAAAATCAACAGCTGATTCTTTGATAAGAGAGAGGCGTGTTCGAAATGAATGTTTCTGTTTAGAGCACAGTCGAACCATGATACTTGACTTTTGTATTTTAACCTTAAGTGAAGCCATTATTTACATATAATTTTTATAAAATCAACAGTAGATTCTCTATAGTGCAATGTAGACTACAATGTATTGTGGACCAAGTTACTGCAGGGATGCATGTGAAGCTCCAACACGGTACACTGTAGGGGGTCCCTAACTAGAGCAGGCATTTAATTTGATAAAAAATGGGCGATTTCACCAATTTTGATGACAAAAGCATAGCAGGGTAGAACATTTGTTGACCCTCATTCAATCCTGGACAACGTCGAGTCTCCCTGCTGCTATCATTATACTAATTAGTCATTAATTTTAAATTATTTATTGGATTTAATATTTTCTGTGCCGATTATTTCAATACTTTATACGGAAGTAAGCGGAAGTAGAAAAACGATAATTGATTTTATAATGTATTGGCAGAATTCCTGTCTCGAAAGTCAAATACCGTCTAAAAGAGTCTCCGCATGATAAGTAGTTTATAATGAAGCAAGGATTGTACAATCTACTACCATATATGTTGCTTAAACTGAGAGGCAAGGCGATATCTGGTTGTGAACGATGTTGGGTTAAGCAGAGAAAGATTGGTGTTTTACTTCTTCACACCAATTACTCTAGGCAAGCTTAAGAGTTTATTGTACCCTAAATTTTTATTCATTAACTTCTTTTTCTAATTTACTGTTTTGTCTTTATTTTTTCTTATTGGTACTGGTTTATAAATTTTGAATTATTTTGCCTCTTTTTAGAAAATGTTGGAATAAAATCCTATGGGTCTTCTTTATGATCTCTAATTCATTCATATGTGTACAAACTATATTTGGTGTTAAATGAAATTCTAAAATGGATTTGCATATTTTCATGGTCTTACTTGTATCAACGATATATCTAATTGACTCAGTTTTAGCAAAAATGCCGAAATGCACAAACTTATACGAATTCGAAGCCAAGGAAACTATTTGATTAAACTTAAAGAGGAACGTATCTTATTTAAAAGCAAATAAATATTATCTAACACATACTGTCAGCGTTCAATCCCCCACTTAAAAAAAAAAGAGAAAAAATTCTATATTCGTGATTCCTTGTTAGGAGACCGTTTTTTATGGACACTAAAATTCAGAGAAATTTAATTAAATATTCAGCATTTAATCAATAAACTATCTTATTACAAGGAATATTGTTCTTACCAATGCCAATAATTCTATTTGTTTTACATTTCCACCAAGTACTATTTGGCTTTCTTCGGGTGTGTTGGTAATTTACTGTGATGTTTCCTCATATTTAAATATTATTATTATTGACTATTGTCTACTTTGATTGCTTCTGTCATACGATATATTAAAAATAAAGGTAAAAAACATCATTATTTCATGCAATTGAAGTACATAAGAAACATCAGTATTTACAAATAATCAACAATCTTAAGGGACAATAGTCTGAAGAGAAATTATTTAAATAGAATTACATCGAATATAATATGTTACCGTGTCAATATCTCTCTATATAAATAATCATTCATTTCTTGTAACATTCTTGGTCTTTTGGTTTGGTGCAAAGTGTAGCATCTGTTCATATATAACACTTCATCTTTTCTGTCCTCTGTTGGTGAAAGATAAATGTTTCTAGACTGTCAATTTTTTTCCCCAATCTAGATTGGAAAACTAAATTTTTCCAACATTGTATCTTACTCTGCCTTCATGGGGAGGCAAGTAAATAGAAACATTCACATAAATAATTGAATGCTGGCATCAATCAGCAGCAGCTGACTTAAGTATCCGTATTCTTTGTAAATAAGACATTGATTTTGTGATAAACGTGCCACTATATCATTTACAATAATTGTATCTTTATGAATGATGCAATTGACAACGCTATTATCAGTGTTCATCAGTCTTTTAACTGTTTAATTTATTCCTTTTAATTTCTTTCACCTTTCTTTGTAGACATGCAACTATCATTGAGCAGAATGCAGAACTTGTTGAAAAATTGCAGGTTGTGTGTGAATGCACAATGTCAGCTAAAGAAAATGCTGATCAGCTTGAGAAAATGTTGAAAGCCGAGGAAAAAGATCAACAAAATCTGAACCATGAACTTCAAGAATTGCGATCCTTGAAATATCAAAAGGAAAAGGGATTGGTGGCATTGCAGAATGAGTTGAAGTCTTTGGAAGCCACTGTCAAGGTAATTTATTTTTTTCTTTTCATGAAGGAGTTGGTCTCTTCTCTAATACTACGGCACTCGCCATGTAAACATTAATACAACAGATGCTTTTAAACATATTTTTTTATTTGGTTTATAAGCATGAATGAAACCATACTACTTTACACTAGCCATTTGAACTTTAATTCAATTCAAACAACACTTACTATTCATCACAAAATTCTCAAAATTACTTTGATATTTCAAAGGTTACAATATAAGTAATCGTCAGCCATTTTTTAAATCCATTATTAAGCTATCAAAATGGTTCATTGTGTATATATTATTGTGACCTTTCGAAATACAAAAGTGATTTCGAAACCTTTAAACTCGCTGACAGACTATAATTTGGAACTTGAATTTTTGTTAAAAATTAATAATATGGTGTCTTTGTATTCCTTAAAAAAAGTAAAACATGAATTTACAACTGCACCAAGGTCATATCAAATAAGTAATTTTTATAAATAATGCTTACACGAAAAACAAATTTTATTCAAAAAGTAATGCTCTATTTATTAGGAAATAAAAACGTGAAAAACAGTTATTTGACTAGAAAGGCTTTTAACTCAAAGCTCAGTACTATAGCAACATTGTAAAATAAAACCTGACTAACTTTAAAATTTGTTTTAAGCAATTGAACTTTTTAAACACAAAAAAAAAATCACAAAATGAAAGATCAATTAAAAATAATAGTTATGAATTATAAAATTATGAAATAAGCTTTTTATAAAATGTCATCCGTTTATCATAAACACTATCATATGTTATCATTGTTGCATATGGATGTTGAGTATGGCATACTGAACTTTGCGTACTGACAATGGACCTTGATGAAATACCATCTTTGTGATTCTTAAAAAAGCCATATAGATGTTGTAGCTTGCTGTAATACTGGATTAGTTGTCTGTAATTTGTAGATGGTATTAGATAAATATTTTTTCTATTTTTATTCATGAACATAGTCCAGAGAGAGCTCCATCACACGCTTGTGAACAAAATTTACCACCTATGTTTATATTCTTGGACCAGTTTTTCATCTCTCATAACTGGCATACAAGTTTTGGTGGCTGTCTTGATTTTTATTCTATAATAAAATCTTTATGATTTCATTTCGCATATTCTATCGACCATACAAGTTATATGTAATATTCATTAATAAAAATAATATTTTCATCAAGACTTCATAGCAAACAGCTTTTCATCATAAAATAACTTATTTTGTTTACTGTTTTTGACTCTATTGACAAACTAATCAACTATCTGTGCATTATTTTTATTCTCAAATGCATTTAAAACCTCATCAGCTATACACTATCATTCTTAGAGATTGTCATAAAATAATATATGGAAAAACATACATTTATACATGAAAAAATGTTGAGTGTAAAAACTCAGATCAAATCTATGGGGAAATCAAATTTATTAACTAGACAGTTTGAATGACTGTTTACAGTTTTAAGTTGTATAGATGTCACCCCCCCCCCAAGAAAAAAGTTAATTCTTTTAAGTACAAAAGTTCAACTTGGTTTAATGATTTCATTTTATTTTTCTATGGAAGGATGTTAGAACTCGTTCTTTCCTTTAAAAACAATTTTTAAAACGTATATTCTGAATGTGTTTTAAATCCTCAAAAAACAAGAGAGATCCTCAAAAATAATTCCATAGATTTGAAATAAAATGATTTGAAAAGCTGCTTGGTTGGTTTCTTTTTTAAATTTAATGTATTCGTCTATTTATTTTTTTAATACTATCTTTTTGATTTGAGAAAACAACGCTTCTTTTGTATCATTTGAATTATCCGATCTATTATTCTCGTCTTGCTTGTTATTTTCACAATGTCTTAGATGATGTAACCTCTGAACTTATTTAAGTACATAATTTGAATCTTGAGAATCTTCATGAAAAACTCGATAATCTATACGAAATTTCAAACCTAACTTTCTGTTTAATCCATAGGGATTTATTGTTCTCGTTTCATCAACCATGACCAGGTAGAAGTGTTATTTTATTCCTCATAGTTACTATATCCTGAAGTAGACATTAAAACTTCAAAGTCCAGAAGATTATCAGCTATAACTAATTATTAATCATCACCTTTAACTGTTACACTAAAGGTCCGTGTGAACAATTATAGTATAAATGTTAGCAGTTTGAAACTCCAAAGTTGAAAAGATGAGTTGTTTCATTACTTATTACTATATACATTGAGCATATAAATTTATCTTGTCAGATTTTCAAAGTCAGAACAAAATAGAATTTAAGCGAACTAATCAAATTTTATTTCTGACTCGCCAATTTTCATTTGTTTTTTTTTTTTTGTTTTTGTAATATAATAATTACATATCTACAATTTATTTATAAAAACGGATTTCATACTTAGTTCCAATTCAAGAGGCAGCCTTAAATAAATTATAGGTTCAAGAAGATGTGCTAAGATAGAAGCACTCAAAAAGAATTCCCAAAGCCATCAATTTTTATAAAATGATGATATCATAATACTATCAGCCTGCAAAAGCAGTGTAACCATGTTAATGGATAGATAGGAAAATTCAAGAAATTGTCAAAATCCTGTGCTTGATGTAAAGTAAAAATGGAATCCATCAGAAGAGACAGCCAGGGATCATCAGTAAGAACAAGAACCTAATATCACGTGCAAAATACAGAGAGCTAATCCAGCATTGCAACAATCTTTAAAATATGCAACTTACTTGCATACAGAAAATAGAATAATTGGCTTTTTTATGTTGCCTGTTAAATGGATTTATTTCAAATGTTTTTTAATCTATCAAGGAAATTATTTGTTTAGATGCTAAGAAAATAGTTGTAAGTTGCACTCACCTAATAATATACACACATGTAGCAATGAATGTTCTATTTAAAACTGAAGCATAATATCAACAGGGATTTATTATTCTCGTTTCATAAACCATGACCAGGTAGAAGTGTTTTATTCTTCGTGGTTACTATATCCTGAAGTAGGTATTAAAACTTCAAAGTCCAGAAGATTGTCTACCTTATAGAAATATATGGATCTAAAGATGTAAAAACGCATCAAACATTGAAATGACTTTTTCCTTTTCCTTTGCAAAACAACCAAACCATGTTCTGCAAATTCGAAAACTAAAACAATTTTTCTTTACAAAACAACCAAACCAAACACCATGAATACATACTTAAAAATAAAAAAAAACTTGAAGCTAAAAACTTTTACAAAAATGACTGAATGCATCACTAAATAAACCCCCAAAAGATTGATATGCTGTAAAACAAAACGTGCAAACAAAATCTGAAAAGGTTAATTAAATTTTAAACCTGTACGTACAAAAAAAATGCTTGTTAAAACTTAAGCATGATAGATCAATGAAAGTTTTATTTAAAACCTACGTGTGGCAAATAATGAACACAGTATCTTCTGGATGAGTGTAAACTCCTTTACAATAAGATGCATACTTTCAATCTGTGCATTTAACGTGGCAAAACAACTTAAAAGCTTCTATGCAACTCGCGTGTGACAAACCTACTGACAATACAGCCACCTATATAAATGCTTGGACGCATCTATAACATAAAAGCAAAAAATAGCTTTAATTAGCAAAAATGTATTTGATGAATTATAGAAGCGCAGAGTAATGAATATTTCCTGTTGATCGTACTGTATTCATATTTATAGCTGTAATAATTTATTCAAAAGTCTTGCAGGCTTTCTAATTATCAATGAATTGCTGTAATATTTTTTTCATCTTGATTATTCATGCTGATGAGAAAAATATGCTAATGGAAAAACTTGTAAAAAGCTTCTAAAAAGTAACCGTTGCAGAGGACTTCGCTGCGACGACTTTAAAAGAATTGTATTTAAAAAAAAAATACATTGTACAGGACAACAGCAATACTATCAACTTACTTTTCAAATAATTCTGATTAAAATTTTATGCATAACATTGTCAAGAATTAGTCATTACAGAGTGAGGTTAATTTTGAGAAGATATTTTAATACTTAGAAATTATTAGCTTTATATGTGTTTTCCATAAGGAATTTATTTTCAAGTTTTAACTTCTCCATTGTTGTATTTTGACTCTTCTTTCTACCACAATGGACAAAGACTTTCCTTTCCCTTTTCCATCCAGATGTCTAGTGCCAGTGTCATGGACAAAGCTTCTTTGTAAGGGCTTCAAGCATATGATACACATAATCGCGAAACTGCTTCCCTGCTGATTATAACTTTGTCATCTTTAAATTCAATGTCAATAAATTTTTGTTATAAATCACTCTATAAGCCAATAAAGCATTAGAATTCTTAAAATTTCAAACAAGCCACATCATAGGTTGAGCTGAAGATTGATTTAATCAGCATCAAATTGTGGGATTCTACTTTCCACTGTTTACTGAGTAATTGTCTAATTCATCAAAGAGTGGAAAACAATCAATATTATCGTCCTATCATGACCATCTGACAGTAGTCTTGATTGTTGATGATAAAAAGGATGCCTATCTCTTTTTTGTCTGTGTATATATTGATGAGAATCTTTTAACAACTACAAAAACCTTCTCAACCACCGTTGCCATGATAACATTTGAGAGCTCATCATTCAAACACCTCGATCTAACATTTACAGGCAACATGAATTGGAACAAATCCATTAATGACATTGCCAAGAATGCTGTGAAGAAGGTGGAGTCTCTTTACCGTGCTAGAAAATTAATCACACTAGAGAGTAATCTATATCTTTACAAAGCTATAATTCGCTCATGCATTGAGTATTGTTGCTACATCTAGGCTGATGCATCTACCACTAGTCTTGCTCTTAAACAAGATTGAAAAGAGTCTCCAATCTAACAGGTTCCACACTATCGGCCAAGCTTCTGGCTGTATTAAACTGCAGAAATTTAAATGTAATGTGAATGAACATTTCACTGCTCAACTCCTCACAATCCCTTGTTAGACACGATCTCAAATAGTGTTCCTTTACGTTTCATGTGGCAATATGCCTTTTTGAGGTGAAGATGAGAAAATAAATCAATAGATAATAATGAAGACTTAGAATGGCTTAACATTTGTAAGATAACAAGTAAAGATAACCTATCTTATCCTTGCTTTGTCATGACTGATACTTTTATTATAAATTGTTATATGAAAGAATTGTTATATAAATCGTTATATAAATTGTTATATGAAAGAAAACGCAAATGGAATCTTCATATTTCGAGATAAATAGTAAGGCTCCACGGATCCTTAAAAATAAGCCATTCAAAATGATTTCCCCCTCTCCTAGCATCTGATAGAAACAATTGTATAATTGGAAATTAGAAGAAAAGGTATGGTAAGGAAAATAGTTCAATATTTGTTTGAAACATAAGAGAAATGGCAAGTTAGCAAAACGGAAATGAAAGCCAAGACTCTTGGCCTACGTAAAGTTGATACAGCTCGTAAAATATATTTTGTTATCTTAATGTTTCATTATTCATAAGGATTTTTATTTTGGGCCCCTAAAATCAGCTGATATTAGACCATTCCTGTAATGATCTGGTCCCTGTTGATTTTGCATCGGGAGTTTAGTTCTGCGCAGTTCTAGGAGGTACACCCTCCCAAGCTTTGCATTCCCTTTTTTAGAAGGGGTTAGTTTATTGCTCATAGCCTGAGGCGCCGTCTCTGGGGAATGCCGATGGTGTTGCCCAGCCACTTTTTGCAGGTCAGAGTGCCCCTCTTCGGGGGCGGGGCGCTGACTTCTCAGTCCTACTTTCCGACCCTGGTGTCTAAGTTCTTGCAATGGGAGAGAACTACTAAACAATCCATTTATTTATCGCCGTTTATTTATTGATACATGTTAACGAAGCAAATATCAATCACAATATTTCCATAATTCAATAAGCATGTCTGTTATTTTATGATCAAGGAAGATGATTTTATTTCAAGCTTCTATAAAGTATTACACTAAGGAGAAAAGAGAATAAAAGTAAGCAAAAACCTATAACTTTTATTCCTCATATATATATAAATTAAAACAAGATGAGAAATAAGTTACATAGAACTTTATTAAATCATCAGACCAAGTAGCTAAAGACGGTAATATGGGGATATATACTTGTACCTTTTTTTTTTTTTTTTTTTTACATAGGCATCACCACATTATCAAGGCCAAGAGGCCACTCAAGGATAAGGGTTAAAGAGTGTACAGTAGAAATTGGACATTATAGTAATCATTAGTAATGAAAATTTGGTAAAGTTGATAACTTATATGGAACGGCTCATCAAGAACTTATTTACGTTAGACTTGAAGACAACCATATTGTAGTCAGCAGGAAAACGGAAGACAATTCCACAGGCGTGCAGTTCTAAGAAAAAAAGCTTTGTTCATGGAATCTACGTTTAGGTTTAGGCACAGATAAAGAGTGGGGGAAATTATTGATAGTGTTTACAGCTAGACGAGTGTTTCTTGTGAAAGTTTGGCGAGGGGGGACCATAGATTGAAGCTCATTCGAACACTTTCCATGAAAATAACGATACATCAGAGACAAACTCGCAACATCTCTTCTGTGAGATAAAGGTTGTAAGAAAGAGAAAAGGACATCTCCTACGAGGCTACGAAGTCTATTTTGAACTCTATCAAGGCAGGCCAAGTCCTTTCTAGCAGCTCCTGCCCAGATGTGGCAACAGTATTCCATCCTTGGACGTACCTGGCTCTTATATAGATAGAGAATAGCATCAGCAGTGAGATATCTACTGGATCGATAGAAAGATCCCACCATTTTCCCAGCGGCCTTGGCAACAGATTTGATGTACGTGTTCCATTTAAGATCAGGAGTAATGGTCAAGCCAAGAAGTTTGTCAAAACTTGAGGCCTCCTGAAGACGAGAGCCATTCGTTTCAATTGATGTCAGATATGCCTCCCCACGGGACAGAGTTAGACACCAGGGTCGTTTTTTAACGTGGAGAAAAGGTACAAAAATAAAAATTGTCTCAGTCGTGAAGGATTTCTCCTCCACCGAAAGAGAACAAGAAAATGAAGTGCAGCATCTGAAGAACAGATACTACACTTTGATCTTGTTTATATATTTTATTGCTTTTAAAATTTTGTAAATACAATTAAGTAAAAAAAAAAAAGAAAAGATTTTCAAACAACAAAATTAGGCACAAGGCCCTACAAGAAATTGGGGAGGGGAAGGGTTCAGGGTCTTTGTGACTAAAGTGATTAAAAAGTAATAAATGTAGACTTTGGAGTCTTACTCGTGACTGGCAACATTTACCAAAATACCTCATTCACTCTATGGATCTTAAAATAACTAATAAATCCCCAGCGTTTAAGAATCAAAACCATATTTACAATTTATAAACAGTTGTCTGTGTGTTTGTGTATGCTTTTTTTTTTTTTTTTTTTTTTTTAAATATATTAATTTTGTGTGTGTGTGTGTGTGTGTGTGCATGTGTGAAAAAATAAAGTTCAATTTCATTGGTAAATAAAAAAGTTTTTGAATTAAGAAAAGGATTGCTCGTGGAGAGGGGAAAACTAATTAAAAGTGTTTATGTCAAAAACAAAAAATAAATCCTACTGGGTTGTTAGTGACTAACCCACCACTTACTCCCTGTAACCGCCCCCACTAAAGCCCACTGAATTAATTCTGTAACCTTCAATCGGTAGTCCTCCAACTCCAACAAGGTGCTGTTGAACTTCCAGTATCCGGCTAGTTTAGGCCTAGCACTTAAGTTCAAACGGGCCATAATGAGTTTATGGTCCGAGTGTCCTAACAAGTGGAACGTGGGGCACGATAGAAAGTCTACGTCGCCTCTTCTAACTAACATCCGATCCAAGTAAGTACTCGGATGGGAAGGCGTTCCAGGATGCCACGTCCACATCTCCCGCCCCGGTTGATCCAGACGGAATCTGTCGACGAGATCGCACGAGGCCATCAGGTCGAACAGAGTGCTGTCACACCGCACCGACCCACTAGTCCCTCCGACCTTATCTATTTTGGGATCAAGGATTGAATTCCAATCACCCATTAGAACTAACCGTTCCGGATCCACTAAGAAGCCCTCCAACCGTCGAAAAAAGGATGCCCTCTCTACAGCAGAATTGGGAGCATAAACAGCGACAATCCGAAAAACACTACTATTAACGGCAACATCAACAACAACTAGCCGCCCGTCCTCGCCTGCGTGAACAACATTCACCGACACTGACAGGGTGCGACTCACTAGCAAGGAGATTCCACGACTATAAGTATTGCCATATGCTGAGTAAACATCGTAATCGTTCACCAGCACCTGACAATCCTCGTCACAAATAAAGTGGGTCTCCTGGATAGTGGCAATATCTACCTTGAGGGACACCAAGTCTCTCACAACGCGCGAGGCCTTGCTTCGACACCTGATGCCCCTCACATTCAATGTAGCCAAGTTCAAAGCCATGTTCACTTACCTTATTCAGTGTCACAGACGGGTCTGAAATCCTTGGCAGTGAGGACGTGGCAGGCCTGGCTGAGGCTGCCGGTAAGTAAGTCTGCTGAGGGTACTCCGACCTTGGCCACACCTCCCACGTCCAGGGGGAAGGTACGCTTAAGTGCCCTGTAGAATGAGGGGTGTATATACACAGGGACTCTGCCCTCGCACTTGAAAAAGAAATTGTTCAGTGAAGGATGGTCCCTGTCCACCAGCTGCTGGCCCGGGATCGCATCCTTCGCTGCTTTGATCATGGCCCAGAGGGCTTGTGTCCTAGAGTCCTTGTTGATCCTAACAAAAGTGGTCAACATGGGAGCGTCCTTGAACTTGGTAGGATCCACAACGCTGTCACCGTCCACGTGCACCAGACTCCTCAACTTGTTGTAGCGGACCTTCTGCTGCCCTTTAAAGTCCGGTATTGGTAGGTGGGGGTCGAGTTCGCAGATCCTACCTCCTGGCAGGAAGGGGAGTTTTTTGGTGCGTTCTTTGCGCACTGCGGTTGTTGGGGAGGGGGTTTCTTTGGGTGGGGGTGGAGAAGCGGGACGTGGGGTGGGGGTGGCTTGCTCAGTTTGTTGGTTTGTTGAAGGGGGCGGTGAAGGGTTTCTGGGGGCTTTGGGGAGAGAGGGGGAGGGGGATCTTTGCTCGGGCTGCTGGGATGGTGGGGTGGCCGGAGTCTCAGCTTGTATTGTCTTTCTCAGTGGGGGTAGGGGGGTCGGCACGTGTCTTCCTGCTTTTCCTCCTTCTGGCTCTCCTGATTTCGGTGGCGCTCAGTTTTGCCGGAGCTGCCGTTACCTCCTCTTCCTCGGACACTACCTCCTCCTCAGACTCTAGTAATTTCCTCTTGTTTGAGGAGGGAGGTGCCTGTGTCTCCATGGCCTCTTGTTTTTCGGGTTGGTCTCTGGTCACCGTCTGTGGGGATGACTGTTGGGGGGTCTTCCCTTTCTTGGTGACCGTCACCCAGCCCGTTTGTGCTTCTGGGAGGCTTGTGGTCGGAGCGGGAGCGGAGGCTTTGACTGGTGCTGCTGCTGCTTCTTTGCCCGTAGTCTTTTGTGGGTTCTTTGTCTTCTTGGGGCAGTCTCTGGCCATGTGCCCCTGTTGTTGGCATTGCCAGCAGTGGGGCTTTCTCCCTTCCACTATCAGGGAAAGGGTCCAGTCCCCAAACCTTAGCTTCGCCGGTATTCCAAAGAAGCCGGCCTTGTCCAGGACCATCTTAATCTTGTAGTCCCCGGTCATGATGTTCCTTTGACCGTGGACTGGAGTTACCTCCTCGACGTCCCCGTACTGGCTGTGGATGGCTCCCAGCTGGTTGGCTTCCATGTAACAGGGGACGTTAAGGGCGGAAACGACTGACCTCCTCTTGTTTAGGTACACCGGCTGCAGCTTGATGTTCCTGCTCCGGTGGGTGGTCCTGGACAGTTTGTCGGCGGCTTCTGGTGTGGGGAGCAGCACATCCCACTGTGCGTAGCTCCGTCTGCAGACGTAACTGGCTGGGATGTTCTGTTCCAGCAGGAGTTTCAGCATGGTGTCCTTGTTGACACCCGTCAGACCCCTCGTCTTTGTGTCTGACATGATGAAGGAGAGGACTCTCTTCTCCAAGCCTTCGACCTGACCCGGGAGGGTTTTGATTGTGTTCCCCTCCGTGTAGTCTTTGTACTTGGAGTCGAAGAGCCTCTTGTAGTCCTCCGGCTTCATTTTTTCGGGTTGTTCTTTGGGGCCCCATGCTGATCCTCCCTCCGGTTGGGTGTCTGCTGGTCCTGGGACAGGAGTTGTAGGTGAGGCCGTTGTAGGGCTCGCTGTACCAGGGGTTTGACCTTTACCAGTCAGAGTTGGCCAGTCCGCATTGGTCCTCGCGTGCTGGCTTTCTCTGCTTTCCGGGTCGTTCCCCTTTTGTATTTTGTTCTGCTGGGTGGCATTCTCATTTGGGGTTGCAGGTGCCTCCCCTCCTGGAGATGTGTTTCCAGCAGCGGTTTTTGCAGTTGCAGTGGTGGGGGGTAACGCTGCTCCCAGTTTGCGTTTGTTGGAACTGGTTGCCGTGTCTGCCTCCATCCTGGTTTTCCTCTTCCCCTCATTGCCCTCTTGGGGAGTGCTGAGGGGTGGGCTCTTTATCTCCTCCTCAAACAGCGCTTTTAGAGAGGCTAAGGTCTCATTGACCAGCACCTCTGTCATGTCCGCAGCGCTGTTTTCTACCGAATCTCCATCTGAGGGGGAGTTGCCCTTTTGGGGAGCCGGTGTCACTGGTCTCGCAGACCTGTCCGCTTTTTGGGGGACTTGGGATGCTGTAGATTCAGCTTCCGTAACTATTCCCCTTGTCGGCTGTCCGGCTGCTGCATTGTTCGGCGGGTTGCCCTCGTGGGGAGCAGCAGTTGCAGGTGGTTTCCGGGGGGTCGCCGCGGGCTGCGGCCCTACCCCTTCATCAGTAGTCAAAGTCGCCGCGCGCAGGGGCCCTACCTTGCTTTCTGGCGCCGTCTCACCGGGAGATGCATCAGCTCCCTCACATGGGGAGTCGTCTGCAGGGGTAATGCTGCGCATTTGGGGCGACGTACCCCTCCTGCTTGGCATCGTGGCGGTTGCACTGGCCGCTGACGCGGACCAAAGTGTAATGGGGAGAAAAGAAAACCCAGGGGAATGGAAGGGGAGGAACGGACTCTGAAGAAATTAGAGTTTTTGACTTCCCCTCAAGGGGATGTCGGGTTAGCAGCTCAGATCCCCCCGCGAGGGGGGAGAGCAGAGAAGAAAGACGCAGTGGGTGCTAGCGGGTCAGAGTGCCGCGTCGCAATTAAGAGAGAGAGAGGGGATAGACATTTCTGCCCACAGCGGGGAGCAAAAACGAAACACCCGCCCTACCCCATGTCACCCTACCCACTAACTACCCCAACGGAAGCGAGAAAGAGGACCCTGTCTGCTCGATCCACTGGGAGAGCAGCGAAAATAGACAAAGTTTGGGCCTGGCAGGTCAGAGTGCTGCTCAGGCAATTAAGTGTGGAGAAATTAGACCATCCCCTGTCTCTAGAGGGAAGAGACCGGAACAAAGAAAAAACGCATGCAAAAAACGAAAAAAGAAGGTCTCAACTACCAGCTAGTGGTGTTGGTCCCGAGATTCCAGTATCCCAAAAGAGGGGATCGGTTTCCGGGTCCAAGCTCCCACAAATGTGGAGTCGGTCCTCTAGATCCTGACTCCCCAAAGGAGGGGGTCGGTCCTTGCTAACAAAGGTTAGTATGAAAAAACACCTTAACCTAGCCCGAAAGCCCGGTGGTGGGTCAAGTTTCGTAACTGAGAGAACAGATGGTATTTATTTGCTCCCCCACCGAGCAAATTAGGCACAAGGCCGATTTTTAATGTGAGGAGTGAAGGGAGGGGGAAGGGAAAAAGGGGACCAGCTCCCGAGAGGTGGGAAATGGGAGCTGGTTAAAGGTCAGGCATGTGGGGTTGCCCCCACATCTGGTCTTTGCTAGTCATAGCTAGTCATAGCTTGCAGTATCTGCCGGACTTGTATAGAAATATATTCATGATGAGTAAGATACACAGAAACGTTTCAGTCCCGGGGTAAATCTTCATTTTAATCAACCTGATTATTTCCCTGGGAAGCTCCATCCGTATATGAGCACTGTTGAAGTAAATACAGAAAATCTACATACATACTATATTATATACTTTTATGATATAAATAGCAGGACTCGTGCCTAGGCGTTGCCTGAGGTGAATATGAAAAGAATGATTTAACTATCAAGTTCCAATGCTTGTACAAAACTGAACTAAACCAATTTTGCAAACAAAAACCAAAACAGATTAGGGTTAGATTATAGTATCATCAATTTTACTTTACTGATCAGATATTTTTTGTCATGGTCGATTCTCATTTGTCAAATCATAGATAATTTCAAAATAAGTTAGCTGAAGACTTTGAATTTAATGTATGAAGACAATGTTATTTTCAAGATTAGTGATTCACTTAATTTTTATTAACAGTATTATTTTGGCATAAAATTCAGAATGCTCCAGTAGTGAGGAAGTGATATACTATTCCTGATTCCTACTTGTGAAAAAATAATCCCTTATTTACAAAGTGTATTCTCTTAGTGTGGGGTTCGGTATTATAGATTGGAATGCAGTGACCCATGATCGGATCAGTGAATTAAAATTTATAAAATATCGTATTTTGAGACATGACAATGGTAGGTTCGATGCGGGAAGAAAAATCTCAACTCGTTACATCTCCGTCATCAAAATTACATGGCAAGTATCAGTCTTGATGGAATATGTATAATCTTCTCTCAGCCAGCTCCGTGATTGATCACATCTATTTTATTGGCAATATATCTGCAATGATCTAATGGGTTCATTACTGATTATTTCCTGTAATTGCTAGTATAACTTTGTTGTCTGACCAAAACGTTTATTTTTATTGGTCTTGGCTGACGCACTACTGCCAAAAGTCTTCATTTCATTACTGACTCTACACACAATCTTACTCTGTTCAAGAAATGGCTGATTACTCAGCTACACTGTTTGAACAACATAATGAATAGTTCATTTGTTCTGTTTGATTAACAGCCACCAGGTTGATGCAGTTGATATGTCTGAAGCAAAAATACCGCCTTTTTCATATTTATGTCTAATAGCAAATATTTTTAAATGTCATCCAGTTTGTATAATGATCTTAAATGAAGAAAATGTTTAATATAAACCATGATTTCTGCTTTATTCCATCTGTTTAATTTTAAAAGGTATTCGATCTTCAAAAATGTGTCCCTCCTTTCAAATAATAGGTTACCTAAGAAAATATAAAATGAAACAATTTCCAGGACTTTTTTGTAAATACCATTTTGTAAATTTTCTAGAAAATCATGAACCCGCTGTCACAACCACTATTATTACTTTTTTTGTAATTTAAGTTTATTCCCTCAACCTCAAAACCTCCAGAGTCTACACCATTGTTTAGGTAACTTGTTCTACATTATCTGAATTATGGTCGTGTGCAATTCAAGGAGGTCCACACTCCCAGATTTTGCCTTTTCGCTCTTTTGAGAAGGGGTTAGTATATTGCTAATTGACCAAGGATTCCCTAGCAAGGAATGCCGATGGGACTGCACAAACATGTTTTGCTTGCCAGAGCGCTCTTCCTCTAGAGTGCTGGCTTATTAAATCCTACTTCTTCAACCTTGTCACATCTTCCCAACGTGGGAGGTTGATTAAAATCCAAGTGCATTCAAAAAGTCATAAACTGACATATCTCTAAAGCAAATTCATCCTGCGTAGCTAAAGATACAGTTTATTTACTTCCTGATGATTCTAATAGATAATATAAACGTAAAGAACTCATTATTTTCTTATCTAATTTATATTGTAAATTAGCTGAAAGGAGAGAGTCACTCTTTCTATAAATGCTCTGAGCCATCAAGTTTTATTAGAAGCAGTGGATCAATATATATATATATATATATATATATATATATATATAGAGAGAGAGAGGGTGCAAATATACATAGCTTTGTAAGAGATGGGTGTTTTCCACTGTTAATTACAAATTACGGCTAATTAGAAAAATATAAATTGATTTTTCAAGCATAACATAATTCCAGAACTAAGGTATACCTTAGCTTGTATTTTGTGTCATTAAAGTATATAGGGAAAAGGATTTAGAAACGCAAACGTTGATTAATTCAGTTTGAGTGTAATAATAGATTTTATGGTAGAAAATATAGTATATAGTGTACCATAAAACAAAATAATCATAATCATTAGAAGAAATGAAATTATCTCTTTATGAAATGTTATCAGTGGTATTTTTAAAGTTACATAAATAACCAATCATAAAAGAAATAATTTGATATGGTGATATATAAATGTTATTATAAGTAAAAATAGTTCAAATAGCCAAGTGAATTCTCCTACGTTTACTTTTACTGAGTTTTAAAAGAGTCTCTTTCTCTCTCTCTCACTATATATATATATATATATATATATATATATATATATATATATATATATATATATATACACACACTAGCAGGGCATTCATTGCTCAGTCATAAAGTATGCTAAAATAAGATATTTCAATTCATGCAGATTTTGTATTTTTTAGTATTGTAGAGCCAATTCTCTATTGATTATGTTGTACCAAATATATAGCAATGATTTCAAAAGTAAAAAAAATAATTACTTGGGTGCCATCACCTAGAATTGAAATCATAATATGCAGCCTTAGTCATTATAGTTTGAGCTATTGCCAGATGTATAAGAAAACGTTAAAAATTAAGCAACTTAAACATATATTTGAACACGTGCTGTAGTAACAGGTTTAGTTGACATATTCCTACCAAGATAAATTATTTTTATTTCCAATTTTGATCCCTTAGTAGCTATTTTTACTGGCTAAAAAGCAAATTGCATTTGTTCCACAGGTCCAAATTCCCTATATATTAAGTTTCAAATCTGTAGACTCAAAATTGAGCGAGGAGTTTGATAGACTGTTTTGTACACACAGACAAGGTCACTTCTATGCATATGTATGTATGTATGTATATATATATATATATATATATATATATATATATATATATATATATATATATATGCGCGTGTGTGTATGCATGTTCTTAGAACTTTTTATCCTAAATGCTACACAGTTATGCACAATGTAGAAATATGCATAAATAGAACTGAGCGTAATAGTTAAATGAAACCAATCAGCCAATAATAAACCATAAAAAATGAATAATTAAAGCAAGTTCGTTTTTCAAAGGAATATGCAAATTATTTAACATTGTTGAAGTCACTCGCATACCCCTGACTAATTATATTAAGAAGTTTCTTTCAATAATTTTTAAATAGAAAACATAAGTTTTTATATCAATGTCAGTGCAACAAAAACACAACTTTATATCTGTATAGATATATAAATATATGAACATGTACACACATCGAGGAAAACTTTAAATATTACGAAAAAATAAATGTCCTAAAACCTTTGCCACCAGGTATAACATTTTAATAATTAGAAATAATAGATGAGAAAGATCAAGTGTTCACATCAATCATGCAATTAGTATAGTTGCCTGCTGGTCGTCATCTTGAAGATCAATTATAATCTACTATTGAATTTGTATGTTAAATACATGCTTTTGTTATCGGGATTAGTGTGTGATATAATTAAAGATGAACTTGGATCCTATTGTTAGTTTATGAAATAATATTAATTTCATGAGAGGCATTTGTATGACTTGAGTCTGAGTTCAGATAATATGGCTTCGTTAATTAAACGTCCTTAGGTGTGTGTGTATCCGTTTGTGCATGTGTGAAAGGAAAGAGAAAGAAAACATTGTATAATTATACGTGTCTTTTACAAAGATTAGCAAAATGTACAACTTTCTCAAATTCGGAAATTATGAATGTGTGGCACATGAGAAGCAAAACATAAAAACTCTTGTCTGAAAGATATTACTTTCGTTAAGGTTATGTTTTCGGTCGAGTTTGTTAGTGTGCAACTACATCGGTTGGCCAGTCTTTATCAAACTTGGTCAAAATATCAGGAATGATCAACTTAGACCCTAATTTGTTTTTCAGATTCTCATATCTATAGAAAAGGGAGACGTTATACATTGGTTAGATCTAACCTTCAAAGACATCCTCTAGTGAGACCCTATTTGGGAGCTGTGGAAAATGTGGAGTTCCTCTTTAGTTACTACTGTGCCTAGGTTCAAGAAGTGGTAATATCTGTTATGGCATTTGGTGTTACCAAATCAGGCTGTCTGAAGATACTGGAGCCACTTTGATGTAGGGGGGCTACTATCTAGGACATAAGGATACTATGTATGGAGTTGAGCAGCAAGATGTCTGTTTAGATTACACTTGAACTTTTGCATGTCAGAGCCAGGGAAGCAGGAACCCGGAAGTGAATTCCAAAGTCTAGCAGTTCTAAGGAACAAACTATTAGATTAGAAGGCTTTCTGGCATTTAGGGATTTCTACTGTGTAGTGGTGGGATTTTGCTGCTTGTCGCATTTGTCAGGGGTATTTATGTCGAGTAGGTACAAGTGCTTGTAGTTTATTGGATCATCTACCATTAAAATACTTGTAAAACAGGAAGAGGGATGCAACATTTCATTGATGGGACAGAGGTTGAAGCCTAGCTGACAGTGCAGGATTTATTAAGATGGTGACTCTCTTTTGAAGCCTGTCTAAGAGTGAAAGACTAGTAACAGATGCATCAGCTCCAAATTTGGCAACAATACTCTATACATAGGTGAATAGTGGCCTTGTAGATGTACAGGATACTATCAGTAATAAGTAACTATCAAGCATGGTAGAGAGAGCCCACCTTCTTTGCAGCAGCCTTGGCAATGACCTCAATGTATCTGTTTCAATTTGTGCTCCTTGTGAACGTTAAACCGAGGAGTTTGAATGAAGTACTTTCAGGTAATGTATCATTAGCCATGGCTATTATTGCTTGAGGTTTCTTGTAATTATTAAATGAAAGAAGCTTAGTCTTGGCAGCATTGAATGTTACCATCAATTTGCTCCATCGTTGCTAGGTGAAGGCATGCAGTCTCCCTCATGTTCTTGTAGCTAGATTGTCTTAGCAAGATGGCAGTCCCATCCTTTCCACTTCAAATGCCAGGATTCATTAGTCCTGAAATTGCCATGCTTGATAGCATCTTAATGCAGTTGCCAGATAATACTTTGTCTATTGACTGCTAAATATAGCTATGGCTCAACATTCGAATGTGTCTTTTTATTTATAGACTAGTTATCATAAAAATGCTTGTATCCATCAGACTATTGCTTACATAGTTGATGGAAAAATAGAAATATGCTTTATATTTTACCTGCGAGTAAAATTTATGAAATAAGTTCACTAGTTCTGATGGAATTATTTTTATAATTACCAAGTTTGTGTTTCTCCTCTCCAAAGAAATGAGAACTGTAAAGAAAACGCATTTAGCACACACACACATATATATATTTTTATTTTATGTATTAGAACAACGCTTCCAAACTATTATTATTAGAGCAACGCTTCCAAACTCGTGAAGATAATTGTTATACTAAACGTTAGAAAAAAAATATACATAGTCAAAAGGAAACCATGCAAAATTATCCTCTATTGTCCAGAGCAGATGTCTACTATTTCATAACATAAAGGCAATTACCTTTTCTAAGTTGTGTCTGACCTAATCTGAAATAATCTATACTCAAGAGTCGGCAGAAGTAAATTGGATTGGTTCAGGTGTATTCTTCTCAATATTTAGCTTAAATTTGGATTTATTGCTATATAAACATGCACACACGCACATATATGTAAGATCTTAAGTAAGGTCTATAAAGGTTTTATTGTGTTGATGTTCAAATATTTTTTTGTGCTGAGAAAGAAAAGAGTGCCTCAAGGGTATGTCTATCTTTTGGTCAAGGTGTGCAATCAACTGACTTTCTTTCCTTTTAGTTTAAGGCCGATATCAATATTAAAGAAATAAATATTCTATGATGGAATTGCTAAGAGCATAATATGCCAAAAGGAAAAAGATTTCTATTTTCATCAACATTTTTTTCCTCTTAGACTTTTATTGAACATTCTTGTTGAGTTTGCTGCGCTCACAATGGCTCTTAATTTTGTTTCCTTTACTTATACTATATAAGTAAACTGCTGTAAATCCAACTATTAATCTTATATTACTTTGTTCTCTGGCTTTCAAGAAAAACAGTATTTTATTTTCATACACTTGTCAGCCATATATTGTTTTCTTTTTCAAAGTTATTATAAAGTATTTCCTCTATTATAATCAAAAAAGTTTGGAGTTGTGTAATATTTATTGTGAGTAAAAATCATTCTGACATAATCTTATGATATATTGTGAATTACATAAGTACTAAGAGTTAAGTATTTTGATAATAAAATGGATTGTAAATAGACAAAAAACTAATAGCATTTCAGTATACTGATAACAATTACAAATATATTAAAATGTCATAGACACATTTCACGAAATTATGTGCTGATGTAATATCTATTTAGATAAAGTTAGGCGTGTTTATACATTTGCAGATAGAGAAGTCGCTATAAAACGAATTAACTGATTGTTATGAAGTTTGAAACGAAGCTGCTTTTAATCTGCTCTAAACTAATGAATTATGAACTTTGAAAAAATATATTTTCTAAAATATGTCAGTAACATGCGCACATTAATAATTTTGTAAATGTTAACATTTAGAGTGTGTATATATATATATATATATATATATATATATATATATATATATATATATATATATATATATATTAGCAAGGAGACCCAACGTTGTCCGAGATTGAATGAAGATCAACAAAAGTTTCACCCTCCCATACTTTTCTTGTCATCAAAATCGGTGAAAGCGACCATGTTTTAATCAAATCAATTGATTGCATGCCCTAGTTAGGGACATACCTTGCAGTGTATCGGAAGGAAACTTCACATGCCTCTCCACAGTGACTTAGTTCACAATATATTGCTGTCTACATTGTACTGTAAAGAATCTATTGGTGATTTTATAAAATTATCTGTAGATAATGACTTCACTTAAAGTTTAAAATGCAAAAGTCAAGTATCAGGGTTCAATTGTGCTCTAAACAGAAACATTCATTTCAAACGCGCCCCTGTCTTATCAAAGAACCAACTGTTGATTTTATAAATTATTTTTACATAATAACTTAAATTAAAGTTAAACATACGAAAGTCAAGTATCATGGTTCAGTTGTGCTTTAAAAATAAACACTAATTTCGAACATACCTCTGCCTTATAAAAAAAAAAAATCCACAGCTGAAACTTTAGCTTGCGTGTTAATAAAACTTCTCAAATGCACTTGTGATATTAGGTTATTTAAAAATGTTAACTTTGGTCAAAATCAGACTTTCTTTCTTTAATCAAATTTTTTCGATTATCAATGCTTATCAGATACATTACAATATAAAATCTATGTAAGAACTCTCCAAGATACATCAAATACCTTCATGTGCAATTTAAAAAAAATCGCCTTAGCCTTTTCCGAGTCCATAGGGAACTCTCTCTCTCTCTCTCTCAGACACACACACAAAGTTTCTTTTATATAATACAGGGGCCCAACAATATTTTTCAGACACTTTGAAAAAAGTACTTCAAGGTGGTTACTAGTACCAAAAACTTTATAGATTTTAAGTACGTAGTTAAGGAGTGAAAATCCACTACTAGTGTAATTATTTTTTTAGTCTGGTTTTGATAATTTTAGTTTTTTGTGATTTTTGCGAAAGAAAAATTCTATTTTATTAAGAGCTATGTTCATCTATATGTTGCTGTATGCAAATTTTCTGCTTGTACACTTAGCTGTCATCATTAGAATCAATTATCTGTTCTATTCTACTGGAAAAACAATTAAATTTAATGAGGTAAAATGCATTCAAAAGAAATCGTTTGTTTGGCATGGAAGAAGCGGGAAGATGGAAGGATCACCATGGATTCGAAGCTGTTGAAATCAATGGTCGAATACATGCTAAAAAACTCTGAGCGGAAAAAGAAGAGAGGATGGAAAAGATCAATTGGCAAGAGGACTGAAAGGAGAATGAAGTGGACTGTAACACGGCTTTTAACGTCTGGAGAAAAAGTTACAGCAAGAAAAGTGAAGGAGAAATGTGAATTGGATGTAAACGTCCGAACAGTACAAAGAACATTGCATAGGATTGGTTTGAAGCATGCAAAAGCTAAGAAAAAAATTACACTAATAAAGAAACAGAAAGGAGCAAGACTGGAGTGTGCTAAAAGGTGGTTAACAAAGCATGTTGACTTTACCAAGGTTATATTTATTGATGAGAAGCGTTTCAAGTTTGATGGGCCCGGTTGATGGTGTACTTGGTCGAGAAGGGGTGAGCTTGTTGTACTGAACAAACGACAGATGGGAGGAGGAGTAGTTATGGTTTGTGATATGATCTTTGCTAATGGAAATATATGGTTGAAGTGGTTGAAAGAACGGCAGAACAGTGAAAGCTAGATAGTTGATGGACGAGAAAGCCCTACCAAGGATAAGAAGAGAGATGGGGAATGACTTTGTTCTACAGCAAGACAATTGCAGCATCCATGTGTCAAAACTCATGAAAGAATGGATGGCTAAAGTGAATATGACTACTTTGGAATGGCCTGCAAAAAGCCCAGATCTAAATTTAATAGAAAATGTCTGGGAAATACTTGCACAACATGTCTATGATGGACCTGAAATAACGAAAAAGGCTCAACTATGGAAACGAATAATAGATGCCAAAAAACAACTACTAGAAACACGTAGAGATGTTATTGTGCATATGTTTGATCATTATGAAGAGAGATTAATAAAAGTTATTGAGAAGAAAGGTGATATTACAGTCTATTAACAGTTTTTCAACGATGCCTGAAAAATAATGTCGCATGTGTTTTGTAAAAAAATATGATGAAAATTAAATATTTTTCCTTACCTAATCGATTTTCTTCCATTTTTATTACAGCTATTTTCTTTATATGTTTATGCTATTCTATTGAAGGAATTTCGCCACTCTATGGTACTTGGAAAGTCGAATACTTAAGTGTCCAAAAAGTATTCTCGGGCCCCTGTAGTAGATATATGTGTGTGTGTTTTATTTTTATGAAATAATCATTATGAGTTTTTCAAGCACATTATTTTTTTTTGTAAACTTAATTATTTAGGGGGTGTGCCAACACAAACTTGGCCCCTTCTTTCCAAAAAGGATAATTAAATAAGCTAATTAAAAAACGAATTGGTATACAATTTTGAGTTAAATTAAGTAATACAGTGTTTTTACACATTATGGAAGATGTATTCTTGACAAGAGAGTGAGTAATGTGTGCACATTATTTATTTATTATTTATTTATTGGAAAATTTACCATTTAGTGAGGTGCCAGCACCAAACCATACTACCCAAAGAAAGAAAAAACATTAAATTACTAGTAATCATATAATATTTAATAGTGTCATTCTAACAAGTATCATTAACGCCAAACTAATTTGTAATGTTAAATGTAGTTTCACAGATTTCTGAACCCATTTTACAATACTGTATACATACATTACAGGTTGCTATATATACAGAAACACAAAGAATCATACTTGGATCCAAGTCTTTTCCTCTCAATGAATTTCTGTATCAAATTTTGGTATTGCAAATTAATTTCTAGTAAAAGCAAGAGAAACACTCTTTACCTTTAGTGGGCAAATAGATAGTGAATTGATAAAAATACTTGTCCTCATCTCCAACTGGGTTGACGGCAGGAAGGGGATGCAGTCTGTAAAAATTTTGCCTTCAAAATAAATTTCTCGAACTGCATGCTGTGCAATTGGAATATTAGAAGTTTGCAATGAAAGTCGTTTTTTTTTTGTCTAACACCTGCTAGTAAGGACGTCGAGACGAATATGATTAATGAAAAATAATACATAATGCATGTATGCGAAAGAGTTTAACTTGTGATAAATAAAGTTACTCATTTCAAATATGGATTAAGTTTTAGCTTCAAAACATGATTGATTTAAAATGAGCTTGTTACTACCAAGACAAAAAATTGATAAAAGAAATATTTTTTGTGGATGTATATCTTCCGCCTCAGTCTTTAAAGTCATACAAAGGTTAACACCGAAGTAGCTCTGTTCAGTAAGTATTATATAAATCAGATGCGTCTTGGCATTTATAATAATCTATCAATATATCACAGAGTTACAGGTTTTATGAGGGAAGGAGGAAGAGAGAGAGAGAGAGAGAGGCTGGAAAGCTATAAGTATGATAAAAGTAAGCATACTTTACTAATAATATCAATAAGAATGTTGTCTGCAACACCTGAAGCGAGTTAAAAACAAAAGCCTATGAACGAAACAAAGAAAGACATAAATGTCAGAAAGAGAAATGGAATAAATTGGAAAAAAAAATCGAGACTATTGAATTATTTGAAAGCGGACATAAAACCAAACCTGATTGGCAACAATCAGGAAATGATCCTCTAAAGAGTTTCCCAAGGGAAATCAGCGGAGCAAAGAATCTTCCGAAGAAAATGCTGTGTGTTCCATTCACTTAAAATACAAAATGGAATTATGCATTAATTCCTTTGCAGAAGAACACATTTACTTATATATGAATTAATACATAAATGTTTGCTCTGAGGGAAATATTTTTATTTTTACACTCTTTCTTTTTAGAGAATAATTTACTTGTCTGGTCAATATTTAAAATGTCTTTGTGAAAGCTTAAAACTTGCAGGATTGACTCATGAGAATACATATTTGTGTTTGTGTATATCTATGTAGACCTGTTTATATCTGTTATGAGCTTAGAAGTAAATACATGTGCATATATAAGTGGAAAGGTTTCAGTTTTTACATGTACATTGTTTCAAACATGTCTTTGTTATTAAGCTTTTATTGTTTTGGTAAAATGTTATCAGTAAAAACAAGAACACAGCAAAATATAATCTTATTAGTTTAAAGATGTTTTATTTTCATTTTTTGTCATATAATACTAAAAATGGACAACAGAATTATAATTTTCCTAAGAAAAGATTGCAAACTAAAAAGATCTTATAAGACATTGCTAAAATCACTCTGTTCATGTGTCTTTTGCTTAGCAAACCTTTTGTTATCCTTAATATTTGTTGAAGATCTTCCCTATTATTTTTTATGTTTAGTGTGGTACTTAGTTTAAAATAACTTTACAAGATATCAACAATGTTTGGATTATTTAATACCGACTCATTTTAGTAAATTTTTACACTCCAATATCTTAATATCTCCAATTTAATTGTTATTAATTGTTTATGAAAGGCTTTCACCCCCTTTTCTAACTTTGCATAAAATAAATGAAACTAGTTATAGCCCACATTATCCACCCTTATACCTAGCAGTTGTGTTTTAAAATTATGACCGGTTTATTAGTTTGATTGAATTAACTAAATCACTATATTTTCATGACTCGAAGAAACAAATTTACAACATTAGTTTGCCCTTTCAAATCTCAGGCACAAGGTAATCGCAGGGATGAGCCTTTCTGTCTGTTTTCTTATAATTGTTTTTGATTTCTTATCCTATAAAAGCACACGTTAGGAGAAAATCAACTCGGATTTTTCAACCCATTTGATGACTTTTTGGAATCAGTGCCACTGAATGTAAGTACGAGTTCAAGGTTAAACGTGTTATCTATTATATTGAATATCAATTGCTTGAACAAATTAATCCATATTTCTATCAAGTAGTAGTGATAGGCAATTGTAATCAATCAACAGTTTTTTTAATGCATCTGTAAATATTTTATGACTATATAACCAAATTACATAAAAAATATTACAAAAAACATCAGACAGCAAAATGATAAACATTGATGTAATGAAGGAAATGTTGTTTTATCCATTGAAAAAAGATATGTAATATTTGAAGATTTAACCCACTGCTAAAATCAGAAGTATTCATTCAAACCATTTTAATATTTCAATTACAAATCTAAAAGTCAACACACTGACAACAAGAAACACTTGTTAATTATGTGTTCTAACCTGAAAAATGTGTGCATTCAAATATGTTGGGGTTTTCTTTTTTATCAAATCCAAACATAAGTACGGGAAATAATTTTTCTCTTAAACTCAAATGTCTTTAGTCAACTACAAAAAAGGAATTAACATGTTCAGTGTTGAGATATGTTGAACAAAGATGGCGGTGAAGAAGCAAGGCAGTTCCAATACTGAGTGTAAAGTAATTGCCAATAACAAAGATGACGGTGAAGAATCAAATGCAGGTTCATAACGTAGACAACAGCGAACTGATTGAATCTAAAATTCGACAATTTTTATAGTAACTTTGGAAGCTTTTCATTGGTTGGTTATTATAACTTATGGTTATAAAAACAATCGTCGAAATCATTGGTGTCATACTCCCCATTAGGTGTCGAAAACATTTAACATGCCCCCTTTTTTGATATAATGGAAAAATCCTTTCAGATTCAAGTTGGTTTGACTTGAGAAAATGAAAAAATAAATAAAATAAAAATAAACAAATAAATGAACAAATAAAATAATTTTTTTTTGGGGGGGGGGTCTGTATTCTCATTGGTCAAAAAGAATTATTAATATATTGTTATAATGTGTGCAAAAAGAAGCCATTTTTTTGAAAATCACATTAAAAAACATTTTTGATACATTTTTATTTTTTTTAAATTCAATTTTCACCCCAAACAAGGCAAGTGCCACTTTGAAGTAGGGGGCTACTATTGGGGATATAATCTGTGGGGGTATTATGAAGGGAGATGAGTAGAAAGATGTTTGTTCACATTACACTTAAACTTCGGCATATCAGTACAGTTGGGAAAGCAGTATCCCGGAAAGGAGTTCCAAAGACTTGCAGTTCTGTGGAAGAAACTATTGGAGTAAAAGGCTTTCTTACACCTAGGGATCTCTACTGTAAAGAGGTGGGACTTAGTTGCTTGTTGGGTTTGTCAGGGGTAGTCACGTGTTTGCAGTTCATCAGATTTTAGAAGTGTGTTCAGGAAAATTGCCTCCTGCGTGGAATGGGTGAGGGTCACAAATTCTGCTTCACAAGTAGAAAGGGGAACAATATGTTGCTTTTTAGTTTTCCAAGAGATCATAGGTCCTGTCTTTGACAGTCTGAAACAATATCCCATTATATTTTTCTATCCTCAGAGTTACCCTAATCTGAATCTGAAAATCCTTCTAAATTTATAGGACATGTAGACTTTTTAAATATTAAAGATTGTTTCTTGGTTCCTTTTTAGATAACAAAGGATTTGTTTTGCACGATTAACGTCCTTAATTGTCGGTCTCGATAAGTTTTGAGATCGCTTTGTTACAGTGTAACATATATCAGGCCTAGTATCGGTCATCAAATAGATGAGACTTCCAATCATTTCTCTGTATAATTGATCGTCTATTAATTGTTTCGGTCTCTATATTTTTAATTATGTCCCGTGATTGGTTCATTGTTATAGTTTCGTTTTCATAGGTAAATTTTATACTGAGGAACCATAACAATTGTCCAAAATCGGCCATTTTAATTTTTTTATTTAATTTATTTTTAACATCTTTTAAAGTGTTGTCACAATTTGAGGCGAGTAATATATCGTCAACTCAAAAAACCAAAATCAACAATTTATTACCTACATTTTTGGTATACATGCACGCGTCTATGGGATATTGCTTGAATTCCTGTTCTATTAAATAATTATGGAGTGTTAGAATCCAATTGTGAGCACTTTGTTTTAGTCCATATAACGATTTATTCAGTTTCCACACAAAATTTTTATTTTTCATTTTAAATTCCTCTGGAGGGTAAATATAGATTTCACAGTCAATCGGAACATTTTAATAAACATTTTTTTTACATCCATTTGATGTATTTTTAAATTCTGTTGAGTGGCAAATTGTAATAAAATTCTAATTATCGTTAAATTTGTTGTTGGTGAAAATGTGGCAAAATATTCCACTCCAGAAATTTGTGAAAAACCTTTTGCAATAAATCTTGCTTTAAAACGTTCACTGCCAGAAGCTGTGATATTCTTATCTGTTGGTTTTACCACTATTTCGTATGTGTTGTTTTCAGATAAAGCTTTCAATTCGGATATCATAACTTTTTTTTCCATTCTTGGTGATTTTCTGAATTAATTGCCTAATTTTAACTTTCTGCTGCGCTTTTCAATGAGTAACAGTAATCAACTATGTAGTCTTGTATCTTTTCAATTTTTAAGAAGTCTGGCCTTTTTCGCTCCCTTATTGGGTATTGACGTGTCTGGTTAATATTTACGTCAGTAGTTCTACTGCAATTGCCGTCATTATTAATATTTTCATTGTGATTAAGATACTAGGTAATATTTCCTCACATTTTTCATCCACTGGATCGCCATTTTTTTTAAATGTAATGTATCAGTGAATTTTACACATCTAATCCTTTTTATGGCATTTTGGTCTGGAAAGTAGATTAAATATGCTGGACTGTGTTTATTGTAACCTACAAAAATACCTTTTTCGCTTTTGATATTTAGTTTACTGGTATTTTCTATATATGCAAAACAATCTGAAGCAAATATATGCATTCGGTTCGTTTTGGGTTTTACACCGCAAAATGCTTCATACGGTGTTTTGCCTAGTCTTCTATTGAACAATCTATTTCTGATATATGTTGCTGCCATTAAAGCGTACGTCCATAAACTATGCGCTAATTTCAATTCAATAAGTAGACACTTTGTCATCTCAAAAAGGGGTTACCATGCCCTTTCAGTGGTGCCATTTTGAAAGGAGGTATATAGCACAGATTTCTCGTGTTTAATATGATGGTTAATTAATAGAAGTTCAAAGTCTTTACTAGTAAATTCAGTACCATTGTCTAAGCGAATACATTTTACCGAGCCGTACGAGGCAATATCAGCTAAATATTTCTTAGTGGTGAGGATAGTGTCGGATTTGTTTTTTAGAAAATAAACTATAATTAAACCGGAAAAATCATCAATAAAGTTCAAAACGTACCTTAGATTATTTCTCCCCATTGGGCTGATCAGACCTGCCAAGTCACAGTGCACAAGTGACAGAATTTTCGTGGCCTTTTTGTCTGGTGTTTTGCTTATATATTTTGTCATTTTCCCCTGTGTACAAAAATCACAATTTGGGAGATCGTCTGAAGGTATTATTTTCATGTCTTCGACTACATTTGGTAATTTTTTAATATCAGCTGTATTGCAGTGTCCTAGAATTTTATGCCAGGTTTGCAAGTCGTGACAGGCAGTTTTTGAGGAAACCATACTTTTGAAATAATATAGTCGGCCATGTCAAATACAGTTCCATTAGGGTATATCAATTTTGACTTGTTATGCCCAAACTTTATATTTGTGCCTTGTTTAATGGCAGCCTGTACGGAAAATATGTCTTGCTTAAATGTAGGTATGAAAAGAGCATTTTTTAGAATACAGTTACAAATTTCGCCTTTATTATTTTTTAGTGATATTTTAACATCGCCTCTTTTGAAGACTATATCATTTATTTGACTACCGTCGGCAAGTTAGACAAAATGACTTTGTAGATTAAAGTTTGAATCAAAATTAATAAAATCAGATACTTTGGTGATAACGTGTGCTGTAGCACCACAGTCTACAAGGAGATTTTTACCGGTTGTAATATTGTCAAAGTTACATGCGAGTAGAAATGTATGTTCTTCATCAAAGTTCTTAATTACTGTTTCAATACTTTGGAAGGGTATTGTATGTAGAAGAAAACTAAAAGAACAATATTCAGCATGTTTAATAAAACCTTGTCTTAAACAAATCAAATATGAATTTGAAACTATCAAAACTACATTTTTCCTATAACTTAAAAATTAACAGAATTTTTTTTAAACACGTTTATCAAAAATTTTATTTTCAATTTGAAGATGAAAAGTATATTAAAATAGATTTCTGAAAAAAAAAATGAATTATTCTCTTGCCTATCTCCTTGTTTGAAATTAATTTGGTACTATCAAATGAATCTTAAGTTTCTCAAAAGCTAAATCCATTATATCAAATGACTTTGCTATATGTATTAATTTATAAATAGGAAAATCTAATTGATTAAACTTGATTAAATATCTACTTCTTTAGAAAATCGTTTACTACCTTCATTCAAATAATGTTTTTAAGGAAACTCTATGAATTGAATTCAATTCCAACATTAAAGTCTTTCATTTAAAAGTTTATGCTATTAATACTGTCACAAATACATAAAACACAACTAAAATCAAATTGTACCAAGTCAATCGAGAAACCATGAAGATGATAAAAACTGATCTGATACAGTGCTTTCTTGATAAGGAAGATGTTACTATATTACGTTGGAAAACAATTCAAAGGAAATAGAAATTGAAAAGACCAGATACACCAGCCGTCTATAGGAGGTGAGAGACAGTAATGTACTTCAAATTTATTACCTTTACAATCTTTGCAACGTTAAACCGAATTAAATTTTGATCATCATTATTATTTCCTCGATCACTTGAACTTGCAGTTTTGTTTATTCGCTGTGATGTTTAGAAATTGTAATTTAAATGAATGAAAAAATAACATGAGATCTTGTTTACAGTATGAAAGCTGATGCAGTGAAAAGTGTGTTCTTTTATGAAAAAGATGTTTAGACAGGGGGAATTATAGAAATCAAGAGAGAAGCTAAAAAATCATATAAAAGACATGAGTAAAGTTTTTCAGAGGCTAACAAGCTAAGAGACAAATGAAAGTAGAACAAGGTTTAGATTAAAATGAAATGAAGACAATTTAGAGAGAGAGAGAGAGAGAGAGAGAGAGAGAGAGAGAGAGAGAGAGAGAGAGAGAGAGAGAGAAATGAGATTTTCCATAGAGATCTGGATGAACAAGAAAATACATCATATTTATTTACATTTTTCTCCTTTCAAACGACAGTAATTTAGGTTATGGGAGCTTACTTCCCATTATGTATGATTTATAGTATACTAGCAGGGAGTACCCGGCGTTTCTCGTTTCTCGGGTGGAGGATATTGGCACAAGGACGAAACAATGTTAAGAATGGCTTCTACGTGATTAAAAGAAAAAAAATAAAGAGAGAGGTGGGTAATTAGTTTTCCACGCTAACCATCAGGTCAAAGAGGATAGTAAATTTTGCCCGGGTGGGGACTATTGGCACAAGGACAAAATAAAAAAATTAAAAAGAAAGATAGAGAAAGAGAGGTGGGATCGAACTTGAAAACGTAGGGTAATTAGTCTTCCTTGCTAACCATTAGGCCAAAGAGGATGGTGAATTGAATGAGTTAATAATTAACTTAAGAATCATAGGAGTCATTACGCATGCATAGAAATGAATGTTGCTTTTAAATCTGGACGGGGGTAAGGTTCCCACTTTCTGTTATTTGTGTTCAAATAGTTTCGCTTTATTATACGAAAAGGACAAACACTCGAGACGATGGCATGGTGGGAAATTTTTTTAACTCGATCAAAAGGAAAGGAAAGAAACAGTGTCTGTTTGTGAATCTCAGATATTATGATCTCGAAAGTATAGGAAAACTTCTTGCAGATTTTAATCAACAGCAGAAACCCAGTCTGAAAAGCCTTTTGCAGACATACACAAATGCTTGCACTGATTTAGCTTTTTATATGTAGAGACTAATGTGGATTCCCGGGGTTGACCGGATGATTGGAGGTGTATGTGGAGAAAAAAAAGGAAAAAAGGGTTAGTAGGCAGATTCAAACCCAGGACACAAAGGCAGAAAACCTGAAGTCTTAACTGCTGTGCTACAGCGACAAAGGAAGTGCAAGACGTTTAAATTTAGCAATTAAAAAGTTAAGTGAATGAGTTCACACAGGTGCATGAATTTAACGAGATCAGATATCATGCCATAGGAGAAGGAAATGATGCACTTAACTTTGGCTTCAAGCCAGTTAAGCTTTATGCTCCACAAGATGTTGGGGAAAGCAGTTCCCGATAAGTTGATGAAAATAAATGTAGACATGACGTCCTTTCGTAAATCGGACATATTATAATCTAAGGAGTATACAAAAATTTCTAAGACATGGTAACCCCTCTGGAGACCCCCCCCCCGAAAAAAGCCTTTGCCGGACATACAAAAAAATTGCACACAAACACACACACATATCTGCTTTTAAATTATAGACTTGCATGGGTGCCTGGCATTGACCGAGTGTTTGTCGGTGAAAAAGAAAAAAAGTTTTGGGAGGCAGATAGGCTCGAACCCAAAGC